>NW_019211455.1:57717163-57785565 GCF_002443255.2 Varroa destructor | reverse complement strand
TATATAGCACTGCGCAAAAAGCTGGAGTGGAGATGTTATTCTCTGTGTTCTTAAGAAAGCTGTATAGCCTTTGTGTGCCCCGAGCATGTACACGGAGTAAACAACTCGTGTAGTACACATCTAAACGGGATTATTCTCTTAGCAAGGTAGTGTTTCCAATCAGTTAGCTTCAATAATATGCAGCATTAAATAGGCATGCTTTTCAATATTTTACCAACTGAATCCACTGATTTATTCGTAGTTTTGTTTGTTTGTTTGTTTTTTTTTTCTTGTTGTGATTGATACGTATCAGTTACAGAAAAACTCGCTCTAGTATCTGTCGTCATAACTATTTATTTACAGTTTGCCGCTCAGAAAGGAAGCGACCAATAGTTTTTCCCAGTTGTTTTATGTATGTAGCAATATTGAATGTGTATGCTTGCCATGAAGCTTCGAAACGCTATTCAGAAGTCGAATGCAGAAGACGAACAGCCAGACGGATGGATGCGAAAAAATTGTCCTACCTCAGAGACTATCAGCTTCTTTTATCTCTATGTACGCATCATTTCGTCTAACAATCGTTGTTCCTGCTAAAAAACTATCTTCGTCACGACACATCCACCACTGCCTATCAGTGCTAAATACATGCTATATCCAGTATCTTTATACAGAGTTGTAGGTACGCGCACAGCTTTCCGTGTTCTACAGACACCGACTCGTCATCACACTTGGCAGCGCTCTCACCAGGAGTCACAATCGCGCTACTGGATTCCCATAGGAAGTGGTTTCACGCACTGAAAACTTTCATTGGCGTTGTCTTGAGCTTAGGCCGTCTACGAGCTATTTTCGCAAGACAGTATAGCGACGAGTAAATTCGATTTATCATTGAAACGGATTATTACGGTGGTTCGGGGAATAGCTAACGTAAGCGTAATAAGCAGATAAACGTATCCGATTCTATTAAGACATCGAATACGTCTATCTGTGGGGAAAAATCGAGAGACTTTTTGAGCTTTGCGCACCGTTGATAAATGGGCTAATCAATATGCTATTGTATCCTATAACAACAAACACAGGAAACATAGACCTTTCCTGTATTCACTACTAACTAACTGACTGCTGAGGAATGTCGGCTGATACACCGTGTACAGCCTAAAAATCAACTTGGGAAACAGTTACAAGAATGCCGAGAAGTTCAGAAATGTCCATTGAAATATGTGCACGATTGGATAAGGCTAAGCAGCTGGTACAATAATAAATAATAAACCTTGAAATGGGTGGATCCAGCCAATGTTGTCTATATAAATCATGGCCCATAAGTGTACCGTAACAGGTAGTTGTTATATATATATAATAGACGTAAAATTTTTGATTAGAAGCACAAGTGTTTGAATAAATAGTTACCTATTATTCGCTATTCATAGAAGTGCTTGCCTGTTTAGTAGAAAGTACACAATTAAGCTAACATACTTCAGTTAGGTTTAGAAGTCTCTCACTGTTCGAAGTTAAAAACGATGCACTGGCCGTTGCCGTCAATCAACGCCACCTTTTTTTTTTATTGATCTCCAGTGTCTGCATAAGCCCTACCAGTTTACGTGCTTGTTTCAGAGGGATTCACAGTGACTTGGTATGCGTAACGTAAATAACAATGTGCATGGACTATGGATTGTTGTACGGTTTACATCATTTTTAGGTTATCTTTGCTAAACATAAGGATTTCATTCGAGCATAGAACAAGGTGGCTGAAGTACTTACCGTGGGCCACGTTGTTAATACAGTCCAAATATGCTACTCCATTTTCGTCAAACATATATTGTCCTTCACCACGTACGATTTTCAGTGCCCCCGATGACCGAAAGAATACTGTGCAGTTTTTACTAGATTACAAATAGTCACAGGTAAATAGGTGAAAGTAGTTAGTAATTAACGGTTAAATCTTACTACTATCTTCAACTAGGTTTTTGACGTAGATATTCGACCACATCATTTGGAGACTCGTCAGGCCTGCTTTACATAATGAAGCATGTTGGAGCGACAAAAACAGCTTTGTTAAGCAGCCCACCGATCTGCTAAAATGAAATCTAGATAACGAATTTATAGGAATCTCACTGAAGTGGCAGTATCCCTCAATAGAGTGAACGTACTCATAGGCTTGCCCGGGTAGCGTTTTAAATTACCTTATTATGTATGGGATTTATTGCTGCGGTTAACCGCTTCATATATAACCGCGGCTACTGGCTAAAGGCAAAGACAACACTTCACGCCCTATCTAAATTGAAACTTCGCCAATTTGAGGCCAAAACTCAATGTCGATCTGTTGAAGTGCAAGAATAAAGGAAGTTCAAATCATTGTACTTATCAGTTTGAATAACGGCATCAGTTATTGTGAATTTAATAAAAGATGGTCAAAGCGAGTCGATGCTACCACCTTACACCACTAATCAAAAAGCCATAAATATTATCAACGATAACCGTAAATGTTGTGCCAGGTCTGAGCACGCTTGAATGATGTAGTTAAAAGTAATCTATTTTGTTGCCATTACCACTTCTCCACTTCCACTCACTTCACGACCACACTTCCGCTCAAGAGCGTGGATGCGGAGGAACCATTGGCAAAGACAATTTACCAAATATGAGACAAAGAGATAGTGATCATTCATTGACAAATCTAGCCACCACTCATTTGATAAACTGTTTATCGTATCTAGTAGATGTAGCAGGGAAGCAGAACAAAAACGATTACTCGCCACTTAACGAAGGCAAAGTAGGACTACATTAGTATAGGACAGAGCTTATTTGTTCAAAACACAGGTTCATCTGGACACCCACCTCAAGGCTCGCCTCTATTGATTAAGGGTAAAGGAGGACGCAGTCTAATCAAATTTCTCCCTATAATAACTTTCAATGACCGCTAATGTACGAATACTGTATATTTGATCTTTTCTTGAATATTTGTCGTAGCTGGGTTAAAGTCATGTGCCGACCTTCGCAAGTGTCAAAAGCAACTGTTGGACGATCGCAAAGACCCGACTGACTTGTTTACCATTAGGCCTGTGCCCGCTCCCGACAACTGGAGCTGCTATAAAACGGGACAGCAGCAGTAGCGGCTATGCTCGCTACTCAGGTTCGCATTAGGGCCAAAGCGCTCATATTCAATTAATGTAGGGCCTAAGTGTGGAGTGAGGGGGAGGTAGAATTCAAAGTTTGCTACGGGTTAGACGTCTGTTTCTTGGGTGCCTTCTCGGTAGCACAGCATGTTTCTTCCTCTGAAGTAATGCCTCAAGTACCTGGCGTAAAACACGAAAAAAATGGATGATTGCCCTGAATTTTTCACCGCCGATTCAAAAAATGACGACATGTAACGTTAAGCGATAATAACAAACCCAATGTGAAGATCCCTCAGTCGGAGTGTCTCTTCCTTAGGAATATTTTCCAGGGGCGAGATCACACGATTGGTGCCTGCAGACGTCATTGTGTCACTTCTGAAAAATATAAACATCAAAATGTATTTGGATACTGGTGCCATTGTTTTTTAGAAGCGTTATAGGTATACTAACGAAATCAGGAGAAGATTTGAGCACTTAGTTGAGTCGACATTATTGTTAAAGCGTTTTGCAACGAAGCACAAAGGCAGATAGGCGTTGAGTGTGTGATGTTTAATAAAAAGGAATTCTCATTTTACAGCGAACAGGTCTGGATCGTGACCTAAAATTAACTACTACTTAAATATACGACATGCGTTTATCATTACTTTTGCTCAACTTTTAATTGAATTATCTTTAAATATACAACAATGACATACATGCAGAGGTTATTCTATCAGACCATCCGATAGTTGTTGGCGCGTTCTGTTGCTTCTAGCGCTAGAAGCTATATCATGAACACACACAAACGACGCTAATATCGTTATTATCACATACACTTATACACAAACTAGATTCATTTAGTCAAAAGTCAGCGTACGATCGAGAGTGTTCACGAGAGATTGTTATTTGACCACTGACAAACTTGCTGAGAGTTGCTAGAACACTTCTTCCACTTCATATAAAAAGGACCTCAGTCGAACTGCGCTATGTCAGGTTATTTGCATGGTCTCAATTTCTGAGCAGCAGATATAGCGTGTACCTTTGCTGAATGTTTGGCTGTTTTACTCGCGATAGGGTACCCTCTCGTGTCAAAGATTACGACGATGCACCGAGTCGATGCGCTGTACCTAAGGTTCGTGGTCAATGTAGAACTCTTAGTTAAACAGTGGTTGACCAACAAACAATTATCTTTCAACAGCGGTCCACACCGTTCCCCGTACACCGTGTAAAAGTGCCAAACACTTTCGTCGAGCCGTGCGCCGCGACGAGTGAATGCCAAGCTAAACACACGTGTGTCATTGTTAGGCAACGCTTTATACTCTCGAATTCGCTTGCCCTCTCATACCGAAAGCACTGCGCCGCGAACCGCCTCTTCCTGCCTTGCCACCTACCTCCATTGGTCGAGGCCGGTCCACCGCACCCGCCAAGCGACTTTAGTTTTCGAGAAGAGTCCTTCGCGCTCGTGGTTCACTATTGAGGCCTACGATAGGCGGGTGACAGGTCTTTCGTTAGGGTCCTCGTTTAATTATGTTGCTCACTGTCTTGCTAGGTTAGCTGAGTCGAGCCACTCGCTATTGGGAATCACAGTCTTTCCCGCTTGTTCCCCCCCGAGCGCCGTCTCATTTAGCTACCCAGCCACTGCCAGGAAACGTATCGTAGTATCGCAATATACCCGCCGCGCTAAATAAACTGATCTTGCTTCGCGACCCTATTTCCTGCACAACTTTTTTCAAGTGCTTAGTGCTGTAAATGCACCACCGATCGGTACTGACGTGAAGCGACGTTCTCCGCATCAGGATAAGGCATCTTGGTGAGCACGAACAACTTCTTCTTCCGTCGCGTCTCAGGAAAAGAAGGCTGCGTCCGTTTTGACGGAAGTCCGCAAGCTAGACAAATTGAAGCTGTCGTGGTATTGCGAGTCAGCTTCGATAGCCACCAGTCAGACGAACAGGTGGTGATCCGCCTGGAATAACCAAGGAAATCGACTTTACTAGCTCACTGTATTGTAACATAGTACTAATGATTGGCTGCATTTATGAACTGGTAACGCCTACGTGCACGTAAAAGTGTCGTCGTCAGATTAAAAGTTTATTATAGGCATGAGCGTGAGTGCTCCTCAGTTTTGTGATCACTGAAGTACTCTGCAGTACAGCAAGTGTTTCAAAATGTGCTTCACAACGGTGTTTATGATAACCGAGTCTAGTGGTTAGTTATTATCAGATCCAGTCAGGGATAGGCAATATCTCTGTCCGTGTATCCAGAAGGACAAAACAACGGCAGGAACACAGGCCAGCAGCCTGTTTGAGGGCCTATAGGACGCAGTATGTTTCGCCAGCTATAGATGATCGATGGAAACTGAACAAAACCGGTTGACCATCCTCATAGGAGCGATGATATGTGCGTATTTTAGCTGTCAAATATTTGTTAAAATGAAGTAGGACATAAAAACTGAAGAGTCCCATCTTTTAAATGTTTTTCATATTTGGCTTTTTAGGTTACTTAGATGGGATTATAGATAATAACTAACGGTAAATTTGATAATTCAATTTGACAGATTCTATTGTTCTGATCGTAGTTATGAATCGGGTATGCAATAGTTAGAGTATAGTCTTCGTTTATTCCTTTATTTATGAAGGATACCCACAAAAATGTCCGAAACGAAAAAAGTTACATAATAAGTTAGCGTTGTTGTATTGATTTTTCTCAAATAATTTGTCGAGTTCAACTGGATAGCCCTGTTCGCGCAAGTTTCGACTACAAGAGGCCCAACTTGATAAAGATAATATTCGCAGTGAAGCTCGGTCACTTATACATCTGTGGACCACACGGATAGCTCGAGTCTGATGTTAACAAAGCTCTTGGGACGCACATGGATTATCCAGCAAAAAAAAAAAATGTTGTCCTGAATATCGGAGGTCGTACTAAAAATAATCTTCGTCTCTCAGTTCACCTCGCACAGCTATTTCCTCTTATGTATACTTTATATATTCAATATTTCCTATTGAATTTATATTACTATTCTTTTAAAAGTGCCTGTCGGAAGTTTCATAGTGGGCTAGAAGACACCCGGAGAAAGTGTAATAGAATTATTTTGAAAACCATACTTTCATCAACCGATCTGCTATATATGTGAGGTTATTTCATCGTTAAGCTAAGGTGTTTTATTATGTTTTGTGCTCATTAAATTAAAATATCAACAAGACTCTGCCCCTGGAATACCGGTCTTAAATAGAACCTAAAACACAAAAGGCTATCGGCACTATAATCGTTTTCAAATTTCTAACTTATTGTCAGCAATCGGCAAAACAACGAATTATTTTTGGAAATTTTAGCAAATGCTTTACTCTATAGGGCTTGCTCGGAACTATGGTCGACTCGTATCGATAGCTTTATAAACAACCTGAATATGAGATTTTCTTATATAGACATATCGTCCAATTTAATGAAAAATTTATAGCAATTAAAAGCAATTTGCGACCTATTAAAATCCAACGCAATAAACTCGGTGATTTTTTGATGTCTTTTCGTACAGCGTAAGTGAAGTTTTGTTAATCTAGCTCTGAAACCGCACTTGATTTTAAAAAATACCAGCCTTTTCCGTACTAATGTAACTATAGTAGTACAAAATATTAAGCCAATAGCGGTTTACATTTTTCATATCAGGCAACACGATTCATTCTATGTCTTTCCGATGCTGAAAGGCATAAAATGCCCTGTGGGAACGAAACCTAGAATTCTGTGTTTGATCCTTAAAGGCGGTTCGCTATGGCGGCTAATAATAGTTTGTGCGGTCGTGTCATACGCATCTGACTAACAACTTCCAAGATTTTAGACAGGGTAAACGTTATTCTTGTGTCACGGGAAATATGGTAAATTTCTTGACATTGTGCGACGAGGTACAGACTCGGACACCGGAAACTAATCGTATGTTCGACCGTCATTGCGGAGTCATCTGAGACCTCAGTTTCCGCTAGTCACAATCGAGGATCTCGGATTTGACAAGCCAATGTGAAGTACATTTAGGCATATGCTATTCCCATGGTAATCGTTCTATAGGTGTAAATACGCTTCTGTAGAACATCACAAAAGGTTATTTAAGGCCGGCGTAGCACCAGACCACATGTCTTATCTGACGTTGATCAGTAACGGCAGAGACAAAAGTTACGGACTAAACTAGCCTCGATAAACCTCACCCCTATTCCTTATGCCACCACTGCAGTGCAAAAGTTGGATTTTCGAATATTTTGAGAGAAAAAAAATAATGTAACTTTTAGTTTAATGAACACATGTTCTGAAATATCCGAAAAGTTCACATACTTTAGTTGTTACTGTGTTTAAAACAAATTTTCATATATATCCTGGATTCAACTTAGTTTGCCGCCTAGTGGAAGTAATTAATAATTCTGCTTTTACTCCTCTCATAAAAACGTTTATGCACTTTTCTACAAACAGTAAACTTTACCCACTTATAGAACCGATTAGTTGCGATATTAAACGAAGTGAGCAGAATGTATCTAGATCTTCCTTTTTCAATTGGTTATCTAACTTAGGCAAAATCAAATTTTTAATCTCTGGAATAAATTTTATCGGATCTCCTTGTTTGAGTTATTAATACGATCATATGATATCGTTTCTGTATATTATCACACCTACCTGGTAGTCTATGTCGATGGCGCGGCTCGAATTAGTGATTCGTTCAAACCAGACGTTTAGCGATCCAGGCCATCGCACCATACTGAATATCAATTACCGAGCAAAGAATGAGAATGTGTTTGATTGAAATTAACTTCAACTAATAAGTTGCGGAACTTTGCCGACATTTCGTATATCCTGTATGCGGTATATCGGGTTACAAACAGCAAACAATTGCGATACTGTAGCATATAATACGTGTCTCACTGTTCATTATAACAAATGACAATGTTTTACGTCAAAGTATCTTGTTCTAAGAAGAGTTAAGTTACTAGACGACGTTGAAGTTATAATTGAGAATTTTTAAATTCTCAACCAGCTCGATCGCCTTCTGGTGCAAAAGCAGTTTAGTATATCAGCTTTGGACAAACGGGGTAACAGTTTGTGGTACGATAAATTGTGTGTTGCGGAATTAGAATTGGAGGTACTTTTATTATATAGAAGGCAGCTATATTCACCGAATTTGTGATTCAGCTCAAGCTAATTTATCAGTTAATAAAACTGATAAATGCAAAGCGACGAGAACACTTCTAGCAATTGTAGTAAGCGGTTCTCGTTTCTTCGTGCCGGGCTTAGGTGACCGATCACTTAAGACTTAGCACAACGTCCGATCCCTTACATTCAGTACCTTCAATTTTGGCTTCGCCTAAAAAAATTTTCCCATTTATCCTTAAGACCGCATTATCACAGACTCATATAATTTGCCCAAAGGTTTGGTGCCCATGGAAAGCCATTGATCATAAAGGTTCTGAGAAAAACGTTGCCATATTGTAATCATCGGTTAAAAGAAGTGCTGATCTAAAACGGCTAAGTATTCTGCAATACATTTCGATATACCTCCTAAAAATGTGCGAGCGCTATGCGGCCCTAGTCAACAGTTACTCGTTACTACCCTACGTTTTTCGTTGTGTGTAAATCCAGTACGCGAAATGTCGACAACTTATGGTTGTGGCTGTTCTATTGTTAATGGCACAGTCCATTAAGGCTCTGTATATATCACATGGAGATATTATATTTGATCGAACTAATTTATAAACAATAGCAATTTAACCTGCGTTAGTTAGCCTTTCGAATATAAAACAAGAAAAAAAGGCTTGTGAGAAACTCTAAATGCTACAACGTAGGAAGATGGTTGTCCACATCTTGGAAGCATGCTTTGAAGGTATAAAATTTTTTGATTTGATACATAAGGCGTGTTTTTTCGCGAATTCACAATTTCATAGCTAATTACCATATGCAATACCAGGTCTACGTCGAATTCAGAGACACATTTATTAATGAACTTGGATGTTAGACTTAATCTAAATCAGAAAGACAAACGCTACACAGAGAGACCAGCGAAATCAAAACACTCCGGAGAGCAGTGATACGCACTACCGGTTACTTTGGACCCCAAAGGGCCTGAATCTGTGAATGATATTAGATTAGATGGCATTACCATCTGGTCACTCTGGTCTTACGGAAAATCTTTGGTTTGGGACGCCACACTGTCGTATCGGTATAGCAGCAACGTGATATTTGTGACATAGCAGAGTTAGACTGCGACGGAAGGTGCAGCACCCGATCTATGTGGAGAATAACGTAAATCCGTTGATTCGACGAATCGATGCCATTTTGCGTCGACTGCATCTGGGCCATTGGGTCCTGGTAATGATAGGACAGAAATGTTCACACCTTGAAATTGTTATCTTATCCAAAGCAAAATAACTACTTTAACTGTTGGTTTCTGACCGACTATGAATAAATACCTTGAAGTCAATGAAAAGACAAACAATTATCATGGGAGTCTACATTTATATTTAGAAGTCCGTTGTTCCAAAGGAGTCAAGGCGGCGAAAAAAAAAAAAAACAAAACACGTTTAATTCAATCGCTGATAGAAATGAGAAAGTATAACGCAATACAGAAATTGATATGTTTCTGAAAAAGTAGTAGGTTATTAAGTAAGTTGTTAACTACTGCACTCTTTGCCAGGCAATGATTCCGAGTGGTCTCCTCATACCCGATCTTTATTGCGGTCGAACAGAAAAAAAATATTTGCGAACGCAATAATTATGTTTAAGGAAATTTGTTAATTGCATAGTAAAACACTTGAAGGAGTCAACAAAGGACAACTAAGGACGCACTGCAAAATTTCCTATAATACTGTAGCAACATAATTGTTTCGAATTGCGCCTGAATAGTAAGTAACAGCGAGTGAAACTGGTCGGAAGCTTTTCATTGTTTCTATATGTGCCATAGAAATATATTGTGTTTGTTTACTTTTCAAAGTGTATAACTGTTTTTCGTATCGTCGGATCAGTGTTTTGATAACTCGCTCTGCGACGTTGCTTATTCTAAGAAGATTAAGCCAGTTTCAACAACACCAGATTACAGCCAATCAGCAAAAAAGGCACGAAAAATTCTATTGTGATGCCTCTACGAGCGATTTTCTATTGTTTGTAACGCAAAAAAATGAACCACTAGTAACTGATTATGGACATGTTCAGCGGGATGATGATACCGATCGCAGAATACGCGTCGTATTTAAATAACATCCATTGGCAACGGCTCGATCTTCTCTCATCATCATCCCACCATGATTATAGCCATAACATGCATATACTATGTCAGCTTCCTCTGAGTCATTTTCGTGTCATAGATTTATTGCGAGATTTTATTCCGCCAAATGCGCGAAAAATCGGTATCCGTCATTCTAAGTCTGCGAATGGGTCGTTAGTTCTAATGGCCCCTTTTAATAGCAGCAACGTAGCCAAGATACACGACGTTTACGACGCCAACAATAACAACAACAACTTGCAAGCTCGTCGGAGCCTTTCAGGTGCTGCTGTGTTTAACTTTATCCCACTCTTGGGACGTCTCTGCCTATCCGAAAATTACCTGTATAGCCGCTACTCCTTCCAAAAGGAGCATTGGGCCTGTCGAGTAGTGCAGTCGGAAAAAACCTGCGATTCCGAGACTAGCTTGCTTTCCAGCGTGTCCACCTTAATTTCTAAACACACACATAGTGAGATCTGAGTAAGCACTACTCTTGTACAAATCCTTCCTTTGTCCAAGCTTGGCGTGAATACGAAACGATTGACTTTTAACGGCGGCTATGAATATCACTGACGCAGTTTAAAAGAACAGCAGAGTATCAAATGATAATGGAACTGAAGGACACGTATTAACATACCAGCCACAAACACAGAGGAAGTACAAACACAAGGGGATAGTTTGATACTGTTGGTCCAGGCGCCACTGGAGGTGTTCCGTCTTTCTGTGCCGGACCGTCTGCTTGAGCCTGCAGTGCTATCGGAGGGATGGCCCTTTCCCACATGGTCTCGGAGTCCTTCAAAGTCAATAAATCGAGGGTCGCTCTCTGGCTCCTTCTCTCTTCAATTTGTGCCTGATAGAAGGGTTCGCGTGTTCAGAGATATCATACCCCCGGGAGCAACTGAATAGGAGGGAGAGACTTGTTGAAAAGTGTTCAAAGGGCGAATACTACTCACGGGGCATCATTCAACCAGCAAACTAATAACATTAGTGTTATAGCCATATGGGATAGCTATTGTTTGGACCCAAACAATGTCAGAAAGGCTAGGAAAGAGCTACCTGTAAGGACGCCTCTTATATTGTATTAAAAGGTTCGAAAAACATTAAAGTTCTCTAAAAGGCTCAGTTAGATTGCTTTAAGATCGATGAACGTATCACGGTACTGTAAATAAAACGTAGTTTGATTTCGGACAACATAGTCAAGGAGATCGTATCTGTATTCCATCAATAGTAGTTAGTTAAGGAATCAGGTTTAATATATACATGTATATATAGCAATAATAAGATTATTCAAGTAGCATTGTATATATTCATATCCAATCTTAATTAACTTCTAGTATAATTGATATGTTAAACAAGTTCTAGCAGATAACGTCATCGGTTGCCATAATCAGACTAATCGAAGATGAGTCGGACAAATTTTACTTTGTACAACCTAACTATACCAGAACATGTTGCGAAAAAAAAATTCTATACATATTGCCTGTTCTTGTTCGGCCGATTGCAAATCAACATAAAGTTGACCTTGTGTGCCGGAGCAGACAGACCATAATTCAATGATCTGATTGGCAATGAATTAAATCGACTCTAGAGAATACTGCTTGTTATATTGGGTTTTGGCTAGATCCGATCAGTGCGATCCTGCACCAGCTCAACAATAACGTACAGCTAAGACGTGCGCTGCTAGGGTCTGTGCATCGACGCAACTTAACGCATGCCGTACGCGCTCGGCATGATCGTGCAATCCAATTGTCCGTTATATATATTTTGCCAAAAATGTAAAGCAGTACATTTTCTAAACGGCTGTAGAACCGAATCGATGTAACGCTTTCAAAACTTCTTTTACGTGACGCAACCTTTTTTTTCGTTCGCTAGCTCAGGATCGTCGAGCTTGCTGCATGTAAACGTCCCATTGTACGCGATTCATGGGCATCTAGTTTCACGATGTCCAAATGTAGCTCCATAATAAACCACAGTTGGATTTTACTAGTCAGATCCATCTACGTGTTTCCATTGCTAGGTTGCTGATAGAGCCAATGGTTGCATGACTTTTGATCAAACCCTTAGCATGTTCCATAGCTACGCCATCAACCTGTAATATTTCGATTTTCAATCGGCCTTTTCTAATCCCGTATACTTTGAATAGATTTCGACTAATCGTTAGGTTTATCCGCTGCATCTCAGATTTGTTTTGCTGATCAGACTAGCTCGCTCGAGTACTGTTATACTGGATAGCAGCTGGTC
Organism: Varroa destructor; assembly: GCF_002443255.2. Classification (NCBI taxonomy): domain Eukaryota; kingdom Metazoa; phylum Arthropoda; class Arachnida; order Mesostigmata; family Varroidae; genus Varroa; species Varroa destructor. The sequence continues at coordinate 57,773,031 of NW_019211455.1, read as the reverse complement.
TTCGTAAGGTTCTCATTCTGTCGCCACTGTTAAGTGTCTCAAACATTGGAATTAAAAACGTATTTTCATGGATGAGATTAAGCTTGATAGTTATAGGGGTATTAGGGGAGTACAACTGTTGCAACACAGTTGCATGGTTGTTTTCAAGCCAGCATGATGGCTTTTAGGATGTAGAACGTATGTAACCCCTAGATAAACTTGAAATATTCAAAAATTCAGTTGTTCGAAGTTTCTGACGCGTAATATATCTCTTTTTAAATATATTATAGAAACTATATAAATAGATACATTTATCTAAAAAATACAACGTATGTAACGTATCAGTTCTAAGTTCTTTTTTTAAACTAAATATGTGTTACGGAACAACCATGATCATAATGTAGAAGAATATTATAAGCCTGATATAGCACTCAGTTCTTATCAAAAATGAACAAATCAGATTTATTATCCACCGACGCGCTGCACTTTCATCTCATAAACCATAAATGAGGCCAGAACGAGATGGCTGATTGCCTATTTTGCCCTAACGTTTTGCAGACTGTATGTCCTGAGGAACGGACTCTGCGTGGCCGGCCAGCCAGCCAGCGAGCATAATTTAATAGTTTCCATTAACTCGCTGACAACGTTATAGCTGAACAACAGATTCATAGCTCACTAATGGGATTATTGTTTCGCGGCCTTTCAAAACGACGACCGTAATGGTTCTTCTTCTTCTTACTTGGGGATGCTTACATATATAGTCAAAATCTAAAATCCTTGAAAATATCTTAACACCTATATAAATTACTTTGAAGTATCATCTAGGCGCTGCATGATAGCATGGCTGTCATTTTAGTGTTAGTACAACTGTAGGATTATTGCAAGAAGCACTCGATGGGAAAAAGAAAAACTGGGGGAAAAAGAGGAGGGAGCTACGAAAGCCCTGCCGTCGTTGTTGAGCTTACGATTCGCTAGGGCATTGTGCTGAAGCATGGTTTTTCGATTCGAACAATTGTAGACGGACTGAATATGGTACATAGCACTACGTTGAGACGATCAACTGCCATTTCGAGTATCGGTACGCTACACTATTTCGAATGGTTCGAATTTGGGACGAACAGAGAAAAGATTTAGTCAACGCATTCTGTAACATACAAAGTTACAACAAGTCCGACGAAGACACATGCGCGAGCAGGCCGCGCAGATGTCCAGGACGGAGGCGGAAATACAACGATTTCACTATAATCTCTACTCGACATAGTGCAAGTGCTGGCGATTTGTTTAGCGGCATTAAGAATAACAGAGGACTCGCGCAAGCACAACGTAAACGTAAGCATACAGCCTAAGGATGCATGGATGCACAGAGAGTTAAGGCCAATTCACGAACACGGATTATGCAGCCTCTAGGACCGAAGGGACTCGAGGAGTTCAACCTAAAAAAGCGGACCGTTCATGAGAGATACTATTTTTACAGCGATCTTACCCTAAGAGATTATTAGCTCGCAAACAAAAATTTCGGCTACTTCCTAAAGAAGAATAAGAAACAAAGGTGGTAAAGCGCTCAAGTGCAAAGAGCGGGAACATCGTAGGCGTAAGCAACGTCCCAAGATGATGAAAATCAAAGACGGATTTGGGTTGCAGCAAGCCATTTGTCATCAGCAATTGAATCTGACCGTGAAGATCGTGACGAGTCTGATTGATATAATTGCCTGCTTTGGCGCAAAATGCGAAGGCGACCGGATACGATGTCATTAAGCGAAGAAAAGTTGGCCTCAAAAAAACGCCTGATTAGGTGACCAAATACCTTGAAAGATATATTTAAGTATTTCTTTTTATAAACTGACGCAGCCATTATCTTGGTTTGCCTAAGTAGATATAATAAATAATAAAGAAAAAAACATTTTCATTATGAAATACATTGGGACTTTTATTTGCACCAACGTACAGTCATCGCAGAGATTGAATACTTGTTAATAGCCATTAATGGCTGGATTTAGATGAATTTGTGCAAGTGCCATCACTTTATATTACCGTATCAAACCCACTGTCCCAGGCTCTTAATAAAAGCTAAGATTAAAAGATTTTTCTACAATGAAAAAAACCTTGAATAGGGTTTGTAAAAATAAATATTCCTACTTCTTCTACGAGATGTTATCACTGGTTAGGCTTTGTCTCACAGGGACAGTATTTTTCGCTTTATCTTTACGCCATATTTGAAATGCACAAGGAAAAAATATGGTTGATAAAGCCCTGACCTGTTGTGGGGCATTACAAATCTATCCTTTGCATAAGCATAGTAACTTGATGACAGTCTGCGATATGGGCACAGTCATAAGACGGGGCCCTTTTTCATATGATGCGTTTAAACATGTATTAGAGTTTATGGATAGGGAGTGAAAAGGAGGCACGCGAAACACTTTCAACGATATCGTTTACTTACCGGGGTGTGAACCGCGTATCTTTCTGGGTTTGGCTGGCTTGATTGAGAGTTTGTCCAATTACGAATGATGATATTAAACTAAACTTATCTGCGCGGCATAGTCACACAAATGTGGCTATTGTGGATGAGCCGATCATCTGTCAGCTTCTTTAATTGTAGTTCATTTTTACCCCAGCTTGTATATGTTATTGGGATTTATCAGAAGCGTATTTTATTACACTGTGACAAAATCAAGCAGTAACGTTCGCGAAGCAGTCACACGAATCAATTGAGAAATCTATCTAGCGAAGCTTTAGGCATCGTCTGCATAGCTAAACAATTCGAGATGACGCACTCTGCTCTATCAGTAAAACGTCGATTCGATAGAAAGACTATATTAAGGCTTCTATTATTGTGTAAGCGTCTCTGTTGCGCATTAAACGGACGTTTGCGCAATCCTTTTTCATGCTTTAAAGATGGCGATTTAGTTTGCCGAACACCCTATTCAAACCCGAACAGTCGTTCTGCCTGTGAAAATCACCCACACGTCTCGAGGATGGACTGTGGTCCAGCCAACCTAGGCACAGTATATAGATTTCAGTCTAGGGGTGACTGATTCAAGTTTGCTAGCGTGCACCCAGAGACTGTATGTGTGTGAAAAAAGCAAATGCTTATGAAAACAGAAGCTAAATACACTTGGGTAACCGTAACATGGCACTGCGACCAGAAAATGGTATAGTTGCCAATAAAATTAGCTTCTTATCGGCGTTCGTTCGCTGTGAAACACAAACGCTGCCTAAATAAAACTAACTGATATCGTTTACGTACATTTTTAGATATTTACGTTAAAGAACAAGACAGTCTAACGGTCGAAAGCTAAAAGGCATTTCCAAAAGGTTCCAAGATTGTTTGAGAGCGTAAGGCGTAAAGGGGTAGCATGTAAGCGTTTCATTACAGCCACGAGCTGCCCTACGTTTCGTCGCATACATCGTGTGAATAATCTGAATGAAATTGAATTGTTGTGGATCATTGCAACTAATACCGCAGTCGATTTCCAGCGACTTTTTTGATTTGTCAATCAATGACGATTAGAACGCGTCTTTAGTAGCTGGGGAAAGAAGCAAAGGTGTGACGGCCAGATAATTCTAGGGACGTTTTTCGAAAAAGGCCACAAACAATTGACTAAACGCCTATTACGATCTATATCTTTAGCCTTGGAGTTTGCTGGTCAATCCTCGTGCTAAGCGGATACAGTAAAATGTCTATTTGCAAAAGGTAGAATGTTGTATGTATCAATGCGCCTTCGGTAGCTCTACGCAGCGTTTTCTCGTCTCACGTTTATGCTAAAAAGAGCGCCACATTCTATTGAAGAAGCCAAAGTTCTGCCGGTTCGATTCGCTGGTTCAGTCTAATATGGTGTGAAAAAAAAAAACAACGAATTACTGATGAAGCGAAGTAATACCTTCTTTATTAGCAATTGTCAGTAATTAATTAATTCGTTTTTGTTATATTTGCTGTTGTTATATCATCACTGTCGTTATTATCTGTTTGTTTCTGTTGTTACTATGTAAATAATATTTGTCGTTGTTGATGATGATGATGATGACGATGCGCTGTGTATCTTTGTCCTTATTGTGTATGCTGATCATGGTCTCCTTCATCGTGACATGTCGCTCTACGATCTACCTATTTGATGTCTGCTATCATCAGCATCGTGATCACCCCTCTTATCGACTTCATCTTTGATTCGGTCGCAGAAAAGTTCCATTTCCAGTGTAGTGTTGGTTGTTACTATACACAGAGATTGAAATGTTACTATCTGTTATTGGCTTGGACTGGGTCTGGCGATTCGTGTTAATCACCTGAATGTGCAATATGGCGGTATGAAGAGACTGACTGTTTGTGGAGAAAATTGTTTATGGACACGTTCGTAACAGCGAGGTTACGCCTGTGGCCTTTTTGAAGTGTGAGTTTGATCGCGTTTTTTATTGTCGTCGTCGTCGTTGTCGTCGTCGTCGTCGTCGTCGTCGTCGTCGTCAGAATGAGTCGCTTATAATGCGTTCTATACTCCGCTGTAGATATAATGCTTACACAAAATTCTATTTCTACTTCGGTACACCTTGCCATATCTTTCTCTTTACGTTATATTATTCATCACCATACGGCCTATATAATTACCTCGTTATCACTAAAATTACCATTGCTATCATTAGTATCATCTTGCCATTCGTTTTTAATCTTCATCATAATCGTCATGTACAAATGCAATTCGGTCGACCCTATTCATATTCTGCTGGCACGCCAACATGACGCATAGAGAACGCTGCGCGACGGCAGCAGACAACGTCCTTGGCATGGAAACTAAAAACAGTAACAAATAGCATGGCGCTGGACGGGCATACGTTGCATTTTACAACGCTTCCAATGTCACGGTTTGTGATTTTTTACCTCGGACATCACTGGACTCAAGAGCCGAACCGGAGCGATCAGGCTTAAGCCTAGTCAGGCTAACCGGAAGCGCCATGAATATGAATCACTCACATATTGTTTCCGTCACCTACTTGGCTTATTAATATTTTTCCGTTTACGTCATCATTGCTCACACCATCTTTTTGTTTGCGACTGGTATGGGAATGTGGCCCTGAACATTACCCACCGACGACTTCAACACTAAGAGCCGACATCCGCGACACATTTCCGTATCCGCTTCCTTGTCTCAGCACTTGGGGGACCATCCCATCATTGTGGTTAATTAGAGCTGGCTTCAAACTGATCCTGTTTACCGTTGCAATGTATTCATGATATATCATTAAATATATTGATGCGTGTGTATATAAAGGCCCTGGAAGGCGGCATAAAGTCGCAGCCTTCTTTGGGCGATCAACGATTAAGTTGACTAGTTAACTAATGGCGTAAGTTACGTGAAGACCTCTTCTGACCCAACCCCGGTCGTTACTGTTATGAGTTAGTGACGTATATTTTGATCCTCTTCATCATTTGTTTATCTTGTTTGTATATTTAGTTGTTGCTATCGTTGTCGCTGCTACTGCTGCCCTTGTTTTCAATCCGTGTACCGTAAGAAGGACCACCGTTTTATGGACATCACCACATTCAGCATGTATTTATATGCGAGAGTGGATCTATGTGTATGAACGAGCTAAGGACAACCAAAATATTGCACAGATCATGACTATTACTAGAGTTAGTCGTTGTCCGACAACAAAGGCAGGAAGGTGATGTCAAGATGCCTCCACTGGGAAGATCTCGTCACCGCCCTTATCCCATTGCACTAGCGTTCTACCATTACGATCGGGTTCCATCCGCTGAACGGCAAATCGCTCGACATTAAAGCGATAAACTCAACGTTTACGTCGTCTTCGTCGCATTTCGTTAACCATTAATTAAACCAACCACTGAGTTTGGCTTCTCATTACAGAAACGCTGCTTTCAACGTGTACTAGGCTCGGTTGTTGCGTCCATCCAAAATAATTTTTCCTATTTTGTATAGCTTCCTTAGCCGATAAAACTGTAGCAATAATAATAATCAGGATATTATAATAGCTAGCGTTATCCGTTAGCTCTACAGACCCACACCATTCCTAGCTCGTGTAGCCCTTGAAGCTGGTCAAAAACAACTGGGATAATTTATTTTATTCGGTATTTGATTTAGTTGGCCTTATCTAACTTAGTGGAATATTGCCGTCGCCGTAGTGCCGCCGTTCAATATCATAATTACTACCCATTTTCAATGATTTTATTAAATGTTATTGAAAGCACAGACTTTGAAGTCAACTAGCTTAATGGCTCGTATCTTTTTTCCATTTTTGAACCTGATAGAAAGAGCTTGCTCAGTTGTGTTGTTGTTATTTCTGTGCATCGTATATCATCATTTCTTAATCGATAAACATCGCTTCGGCAAGAAATACGACGGCAGTATCTTTGGTCTCTCTTAAAATCGGAGAATGCTTGTATTATAGATTCAATTACTTTTTTCCAGTTGGTGACATGGCCATTGGATACGTTTTTGCTTGGCTACGGGCGAACTCGACTATTGCGCACAATTTCGAAAAATTACCCACGATACAATATAGCGATTTTGGCTAGTTACAGCATTTAGTAGCGGTAACCATAGAAACTATTAGGGAAGAAGAAAAGCTACAAAGTTGACTTTCCCCTGTCGTCATCATCTATTGTAGTATCACCATTTATAATAGATTGATTAATATTATTATCATCGTTAATATAGCACGTAGAAATAGCCATGCGTTTGTGTTAGTTGCTGCTGTTGTTTTTACTGCTGCTTGCTCTCCGCACCGCATATTGGTACTTACGCGGTCTATCCATGGTACCTATTACATTATACATGTTGCTATTAGTTTAAACTAATACTAGTAATAGAATAACTATAATAAGAGTATTATAATAGGTAGGTATGATACGATCGTTATGCCATATTAGAGTTCGTGTAACATATAGTATCCGTTCAGATATGGCACAAGTGGGCAAAGGTTGGTTACGTGATGATATCACCATCACAATCATTATTAATATCTATGTAATACATGCGGGAGATATATTCGTCTTTAGAGGTCTATTCCCTGTTTTCAATTTTTTTTCTAATGACATGGCACCTTAGGGTACGTTTGGCATGGCAACCATATCAAGGCGTCCTCCAGCGTTCATCCATTCTCTGTTATTATGATCATCATCGTATGATGTCCTGCCCATTCTTTCATTGCAGTTGGCTGGGCTTCTGATGCTGCCAGCCACTGCAGTAGCTCAATCACGCTCATTTCAGTTTTGTGTTCCCATCATTAGCTTAGAGCATTTCAGGTCCACCATTTACTGATCCTAGTCTTAATTTATTAGGCTTACTTTCTTTCCAGTGTCCCATTTTTATATTCACTTCGATCTGGTTGTTTCATGGTACATGGCTGGCACGGCATCAACACCGTAGCCTTCGCTCTCTTTTTTCTACTTTCGAGTTTCGTCTCTTTGGACTAGGGAAAATGTGTGAAAAGCGTCACATGCGTGAACGGGATATGACAACTAGACAAATGGCACCATTTGCGATACGCTTTCATGCACGACTTGTTGGACACAACACGTCACACGGAAATTACGTGATTTATATACTGTGTATCTAGTTAAAATTCTTATACGAACAGCGATACCATATCGAGCCTAAGTCATTGTAGAAAAAAATCAGGCGAGCAGTTGTGGCCACCAGCTGCTTCTCAACTTTTCGCTGCACTCCTTCATAGCTGTTAACCTTTTATTGAGGGTCATAACAATCTTATTCTCTAACGTTGTAACTATGGGCGCAAGTTCGCGACCATTGTTTACTTGGTTCTTGCCGTTTCTGATACTTTACAGTTGTAATTTAGCACATGGACAGATCGTCTGTGCCTTGGCCTATATATACCCTATGTGCAGATGTGTGTCGCGTTGGCGCTGTGATTCATCAATGATCACGTACTGTGCAACACATAGTGGCATGTTGAGATCGGCTGATAGGCGGCGGCCATTGATTTGATTGAGAGTGAGGCACTCACCCAGACACACACACACGCCCAGATACACCCACACACACACACACACATTCACAAACACAAACACACACACACACACACACCCAGATTATATATATATTCGTATTATTACATTAAGGACGTTATACGTAGATAAACAAATATGGAGACAGCGTGATAATTTTTCACTGATTCGCTCCACGGACGCTTCCCTTTACCGGCATCAGAGCTAAATTCGATTGAATTATGGATGTTTTTTTTATAGGATGTTAGACAAATCAGGCCTTCTCATTAGGCGTATTAATAGTTCTCTATGGCGGACAATACCGCCTATTACTCAGGTATTCAACAATAATTTGTGCCGTCGCAATTGACCCAGAGCGTGGTATCGGAAAGAGGAAAAGCATCGGTTGCTTTCTTTTGGTCTTTTGTTGATACTGTCCCTACATTTTTCCCGTCAGAGCTTTCACTCATGCATCATTTGAGACGCTGGGTAACGTTGGCTAGCGCGACTGCAAAGGCCTGCAAAGCACTGAAGGGATACTGGAAGTCGAGCGTGTACGCGTTGCCGTCGATACGGCCGAACTGCATTACTTGAGTGCCTTTAAACTCGATCTGGAAGTTTTTGGCAGACTCCTGGGTTACACGTCCCCCGAAATCGAGCTGGTACACCTGACTGACTTCGTTCCACAGCGGGGCCTTATTGTGCAAGGTGAACTCGCGGTACACAGGTTCAGGCGGTGTGATGCGCAGCTCCTGTTCGGCCTTGGCACCTGGCAGCATTTCCTGAGTGTGCACCTTCCCGTTGCCACCCTGACGTTTCTTCAGCTTCTTACGGATGTAGGCTTTCTGCAGTGATTCAAGATCTCGGAAACCGTCGGATATTGAGACGACGTCTTCGTTACTGCCCGCCGGCGTACTGTTTTCATCGTCCGAAGATTCGATCGTCGAACGAAGAGAGTGTTTTCGCACCTTGCGCAGCAACAGCGGGCTGTATAGTAAAGCCTTAAGATGATTCGTACTTTGCCTGAAAGGAAACAAAGTGAAAATAAATGAATCTCAATAAATGGTTTTATAGGTATTCGTTATTAGGTTTTTCAGCATAGTTTAGATCGACGATGAGCTCCGGGATATACGCGAATCATTAGTTTGTTTTTAAAACTGCAATTAGGTGAACGCGAATTATGCCTGCCCTTCCTCTTAGTAACATACTCCTTAGAAAACATAATGACTTTATTTGTTTACGTGTATCCACACGTACATAACTACTACTCATTCGTTATATTCGACATATAGTTATATTGAGTTTGATGTTTGATATATAGTTTGATGGTACAGAGGCTATATGAATATATGGTATGTAGTGTACTGTAGTTAGATATATATGCAGAAAAAACGAACTTCTTGTTCCGGCGGCGATTATTGAGATCCGGAGTCGTGGGCGTACTGCGACTGACGGGAGGACTAGCCGGTGGGGTTAAGCTGGGGCTCAATGAACCACCAACTCCAAGGCCGCCCAGACCCGAAGTAGTGTCCGCGTCCGAACGCACAATTCCGCTTTCTAGGATCGAGGCCGAAGTGGCGGAGCTCAGCGGGTTCATGAGAGGCGCAGGTCCGGGCGCTAGATAATGGCCAGGAAAGCCAGACATCACATGGCTAGTGGTGCTTGTTGTTGTCTGATGAAGATGATGATGACCTAGGGGGTCCCCAATGCCAGACGGAGGCGTTCGAAGGAGGTTGCCGCTATTAGTTGAGGGGCTGTCATAAGGAAGCAATGAATGAAGACGACATTTGAAGTGACGTTCGGTACGTAAGTGAAACGCTAACTTAACGGAATTTAATTACTGATAGCGTACTCACTAAATGAAATATAGTTTCGAGCGATCGAAACATGAACGCTCTATGCATAGCCAGCTTTTTTTTGTGTCACCCACTGACCTTCGTGTAAAGCAGAATGTCTTCGAAATTCGTTCGTACGTACCTGTTAGATCCAGACGTATTGTTGCTCCTATTTCGTCGTAGTGCAAAAGGTGAACTGCACGTCTTCGTAACTCGGTGGTTTCCGACATCTTTGCTAGCGGTATCATTCCGTTCGTCATCCGTGGCTTGGCATGCTTCGCAACAACAACCGGGCTCATCCACGAGACAAGCAGCTGTTTTGGTGTCCCCCGACGCCGCTCTCGAGCCGTCGGAATCAGCCGCTTTCGACGGCGACCCAGGAGCTGGTGCTGAGCGTAGTGTCAATCGTTTCGTGGTGTCACTCCGTGCAGGTGGTCTTCGTAGGCTTGTGTCGCGAATTACAACGTTAGGTGTCTCTGCTGACCCCGTACTATCTCCGGACGCCGCCAGGGACGGAATCACGCCATTCGGACGGCGATCCGCATTTTCTGTCGGCATTTGAACCAACATTATATCTGAAACTTCCTCTTCTAAATTGACAATGCCACCACAATTACCGAATGCAACCATAAGGTACAAGTGGTTAGTCTGATCTTTTGCATTCACATTATATGTAAACGACCCTGAACAAAAGAGATGTAAGACTCAAGGTAAACGTTGAATAAACCCACACAGGTGCTAGAATCTTAATTTATACGAGAAAAAAGATGCAGTTTATTACGTTGCCTTGTGGAGTAAATAGAAGTACATGACATACGCCCTTTTAATGGCACGCATTTAGGCAATTACGGCCAACGATTATCAATCGATTTTACAGAGCTAGGCTCTTTTGCAGTGTTCAAGTTGTATGAACTTCACTGGCTCGCTTCTGGATATACAAATTAGATTTCAGCGGTGTTATATTGTCTGTTCGATGTACGAAACTTGTGGCCTAGTGTTATAGGAATTGGACAACAGGCAGTTCTTTTAATTAGATAAGTATGCCGCTAACCATTGTCGATGTATTTGATATCGTTGGCCTTTTCGGCCCAGCGGGGCTCCGGAGTATGGACGGCCCGTACAATCTCACTGGTGGTTGAGTGCGGCATTTCTTCGACCGGTGATCCCTGATCGGGATCGACGCGACTATTGCGTTTGATGACTTTGCACGTTGGGGACGAACTAGACGAGTTCCGATGCAGCCGTCGTGCTGAGGCCGATGAACTGGATGAGATCGATGGAGAGGAACTTGACGATAGCTGCTGGTCCATGGGGCCAAATGACAGCCTCGATGGGCCTACACATATCAGCAATAAATGGAAAGCAAACATCAGAAACGCTGACTAGTCGAACCACTGCTATCAGCTCTGCATTGTTGCGGTCGCGTTGTTGCTAACCGATGTAACTATTTAAATCTTGTCTTTATTAATATTATTGTTTCAATACGATGATGAAGCCTACTGCTTCGAAGTAAATACTGATATTCCAAGAACTTTTAAACAAAAAAAAAAAAATTAGGAACTAGTCTACCTGGAACGGGTGAGGTTTCTCTCGACGGATCAAGCGAGTTAGCGGCAACAGCATTCCCTCCGCTCGTAGCGGAGGCGTTCAGTACACCTGTACCAGCTGCTACGATGATCGCTGTCGGCATGTTGTTTCTATTGTTGTTGTTGTTGCTTGGCCCGTTTGGCGTCAAGCTACCATTTATAGAAAGGTCGTTGAGTGAGTGCAGGGACGTTTGTGTTGCTACACTTTGTATGACGGCAGAGCTTGACGTGGTCGAGATCGTTGAGGAGGCTCCAAATGAGCCGTGTTGGAGGGATATTTGGAGCGTTGATGGGTGCGAAGTTCTCGTGAACGATAACACTTCTTCTGCTACATGTACTATAATATATCGAGAATGGCACACATTAAAATACATTGTAGGTGAAAAAGAACATAGGAACGAAAAAAGAGTGACCGGATGATAAAAACGTGGCATGCCACCGAAGAAGACGGCAGCCATTCATTGACTCAGCCGAGTCCAACGAGACGAACGATCCTACTGATTATTGTTGATTAGAAGTATGCTACATTACCAGATGTATTATTTAACCTTTTAAATTATGTTTAGAATGTTTTTGGTAAGACAGCGGGTGTATGCGGAACGAGGGATCGGCTCAATGAGCTTGCGATCCTAACAATTACTACTGCAAGTCCGTAGTCTGAGCAATATATGCATTTCGTTCGCTTGTCCCAACTCAATTGCAAACAAAGATAACGTACGTAAGAATGGCTTGTCTTGAAATTTCTGATTGCCGTCCATGGCGGTGTCTGTTAACTCTGATTTATGTAATAGGGTTACCCCATCATGGTGCTATATGTTTGGTTCAGTTGCAATCAGCCCAGAACAACTATAATGGAACAGCGGTTTGCCATGCATCTGCTAATATATTTTTGGTCTTGAAAGCAAAATCTTGACCCACATTCAAAAAGTTCACATTTTCCGGTTGTTCCATTTCTTGTAACGTAGTTTAAAAGCTCTAATTTCGGTATTAATACCAGAAAAATTATCCGTTCAATAAAGTCTATACGATCAAATGGTGGTAAATTGAAAAAAAAACCCAAGTACAACAATATGTTGCAATTTATGGGAAAGAGTGCTGAGCTAGCTATATCGTACGTTTAGTGTCGTTTAAAATAGAGAGATCCAGTAAAACGTTAGCTGCAACAGGCGGCCTATATGATTTCGCATTTAGAAGGCAAGGACTTAACTGTATCAGGCTTACCTTCATTATCACCATCGAGTTCGAGATCATGCGCTGCCAACTGAGCATAGGTAAGTGCGCAACGCTGCTTTTTAGGAGTCATTGGCGCAATTGGAGGTGGGCTTTCGGTTGCCCTAGCACTAGCTCCACCTATGTTACCTCCGCAACCTGCGTGTCCAGAATTGTCAGCTGAAATTTGTGTAAAAACGTATACAGTTATAGACGATCTACCTATTTTAACGCCGTATGGTTTCGCTTGTACTGGGTTTCCTATCTTTGATAGCTTTTCGAACAGTGGAATTAAAATCTGTCGTAAAGAAGAGCACATAACAGGAAAAAAGCTACGACAAATTCGAAAGTGAATGCTAATAAACTGACGCGGCACTTCTGTCGTTGTAATAATAGTATATAGCAATTACATAGAGTTATATACATCGTTTACCGGCAAAAAAATCTTGGTCAAATAGTTTAAAGGCTCAAGTAGCATTAGTTATGTTGCAGCAATGGGTGCCGTCTGATTTGACCTGTCATCTCTGGACGCAAGCAGATGGGCGATCGAAGTGAGTGTTCGCTTTGTCTTTAGGAAAGGCTACGACCACCAGCTGAAGGGATCGGAGAGTTTATAAATAGTTTATATTATATTATTGTTTGACCACTCCCGGATTAATTGGGTCACAACGGGGAATAAAAATTGAAAATTATTTTTATGCTTTAGTTTTAAGATTCCAGCTGGAACAAGAATAGGTAGTTTAACGATGCTTTTGCGTGCGCCATAAGCGTTATTCCTAACGGCCACGTTTATTCAATATAACCACCACGCACCACGATTGCAGCTTCATTCATATTTTCCCCTCTTAAACGCCTGTTACTTCCTGTACAAAAAAAAAAGTTAGTTGTACTAAGAATGGCTTTTTTTAACCATTGTGATCAGTTTTCGAACCGTTTAGATCTAAACTTTATGGAAGATCCTCTTGTCTGTTCCGTGAAAGTCTTTTTTAAAATTTACAGAAAATATATGAAAGCTGGTGATAACGTAGATCATAAAAAATTCTTTTTCTTTTTATTTTAGTATGGATTCCACTGGCTTGGATAAATGCTAATTTTCAGTCCAATGAATTAATTAAGGCATTCCCGATAGAATAAACAGCGTCCCAAAGCCCCACCACTTCTTATAGTAAAAGTTATCGTGTACAAAGGGGCGAAGTACTTTTGTGAGATTCTTGTCAATCAAAATGACAGAAGTAATTATTAGAAAAAAAAATTCAACAGTTCTATTTCTCGATCAGTGACCTCAAACGTGCAACAATTGTGTTTAACCTTCATTTATATTACTTATGATCACCATTTGCATTGCTGTCTTTACTGCCGGTCTTCTATAACAGACACCATGAAGAAAACGCGTCACGTGCCGTGAGTTTCTACTTCTTTCTTTCTTTCTTTTTCGCTCTCTGTGTGTGTGTATTTAGATGACTGCATATAGACAATGTTCTCTTATAGAAGTCTGTGCTTCTTTGTGTATATATGTGTGTCTTTGCGCATTCCATACGATAGTCCATAGTGTCCTTCGATCTCGCGACCCGTCATGCCCTCGTTTTTTTCTCAACTCTCAACCATTGAAAGTCTGGTGGGTACAAATCTTATCTCATTCTTTCTAGTGGTTTATGATTTTCACGGTAGAAGGTGGCGAATGCATGGCTGCTATTGGCGCTGGTGCTGCTCCTAACTAGGAGGCGGGTGCGCAAATCTATTCTATTCGAGACGGAGAAAAACCCGGTACATGGCACAGAGCACATACTTCCTTAAAACAACCCTTTTATGCTAACGCTCGTAGGGAATAACGTTGATTGCATTGGAGCGGCAAGAGCGACGACAAGGGCTTGAAACAAGGGGGAAGACTGGATGGACCTGCGTTTATATCTCTACAGAAAAGTTACAGACTACGTAATCACGTCTCCTGTTTTCTTAGGCCTCGCCTCCATTTCTGATTCCTTAGCTACCCCAGTTATTTCTTTCTGCTGAACTTCTCGCTGATCTAAGGACATTAAAGTAGTTAGACTCTGGTCTGATCGGCCCTCACTTTTCTATCGTACTCAGCCGAGCTGACTCATCTCCTTTTGGTAGGCTTCTAAAACGCGTACATGTATAGACGTATATAGATATAGGGAACAGCTAATTGTAGTGCCGGAATTGAATAGCACTTTCCTCTCCTCCACTGAATACCTAAAAAATAGTAGAACTAAGTAGTCGCAACAAGCCCATCAGTGTTTATATTACCCTGATTATTAGGGGCAGGTCTTTCCATAACAATAAGTCTAATACAACAGCTACAAGCATAATGTTCAATATAAAATTAATTGATTTTACTTTTTCTGGGTATTAGTTATTCTAAGGACATGTAGTCAGGCAAAGATAAAGGGCCACTGTACTTACTAAGCATTTAAGGATATTGCTCTACTAAGTATATAATACTTTTAGGTTTTGTAAGAGGTCAGTTTATCAAATTTGGAGAACTTATGTGGCAGCTATCTTTCTGGGAGACATTTTGTTCGTTCAGAAAGCGGTCGTCGAAGTGATCTCAAGCGTAATGAGGCTAAAATAAAAAATAAAAATCTGCTCGCTAACAATAGAAACAACCGTGTACTAAATAAACTGACATATACACACACTGACAAGGCAGCCATGCATTTCTTCCACATACGTCTTACGTGCGTATATATTATTATATAAGAGCGTAATAAACACTAGGGTAAAACTGGTCAGCTGAAGACTTACGTGGCAAAAGATCGTCATCATCTTCGCTAAATGATGGCGTGCTTTGCAGGGCTCCGACCCCTTTGTTCTTACTGTCGGGGCATAGCCGCGTGTTTGAGTGGGGCTTGGGTCCCTGGAGTTCCTTGATGATGAGGGTCATTTGTCGCGGCTGGAGATGCAGAAGGCTCGTACGATATGATACCATGCCCAATACTGCCGGAAGCCAATCGACAAGACCAAGCAGCTTGAACTTCGTCCCCCAAATATTCGATGTTATGGCCACCTGTAAGCAATGGAAACAATGTTTTAGAATGTTTTTACTATTTTAACGAATAGGTTTCTTCAAAGCAAAACTCCTCTTTAGAAATTGCGGAGTTACATCGTAAGGTGGTTTCGTTTATTTAGAAAATCGGAGCGGACTAAATTTATAACTTTAACTTCAACTCCCTAAGTCGAACATAAGTTCCGAACGAAATCAGAAACTGGTAAGCCCACTTTTAATCATTTCAACCTTAATGCTATACTATTGATTTCACAGCATAAGAGAGACAATAAAGATATCGTTAAACGCTTAAATGGGCAAGACAAAAACTATTCCTGCTTGAGGATTTGATAGCCTAAAGCGAGCGATAAGATAAAAGCGTGGCTATAAACTTACCATTTTGTCATTTTCAGGCAACTGGTCAACGTAGGTATTCTCTTTCCTTTGGGTAGAGGAGTCTCTGGATTCGATTCCTTTCGTCCCTAATCCCTGTTGGTTAGCTAGACACCCATGTTGGCCGTTGTAAGTGATGCTATAATTGTTGCTATTGTTGCTGTTGTTATTATTATTGTTATTGCTGTTCGCGTTACTGCTATTCGATCCTCCTCCAAGGAGCACTGCACTGCTGAGTAGGTGTCTTCGAAATCGTCTTCGACGCTGTACGCGGGGCGATGCATGACAACCCATGCCACTGTCTTCCGCCTCGGAGTCGGAAGATACTGCAGGTGTACATCGACCGGAAACATTCGGCGTTCCCTGCAAAGAAAATGATAACGTTGAATGAGAAGGAAAACATCTATGGTAAATGTTTGAAAATCTAAATTTCGGTTCCTATTGTGCAGTCTGTTCTTTTGTATACCCTTTCTATTCGAATAATAGAAATGCAAAACCTCATAACCCAAGTGAAGATAGAATAGCCGTCATATACAAATAATTGAAAACTGTAGCCACAAGACAAACGACTAGATCAACGCGTCCATCAAAGCTGGGAATAAACAAAATAAAAGAAGAATAGGTTGGGGCATAAAGATGCCTCAAAGGTGCATGTATTGCATAAACTCGTCCAATAAAAGGGCGAAAAAATTCATCAGGACGATAAAATTGTTCCCGGCAACGAGATCTTAAAGAATAGCATCAAGTAGAAAGAACTGATCTGGAAAATCACTAGTCAGGTATGTTATTTTTTGGCGTACTAATAATCCTTGGAAGCCGACGAATTCAACTTTACGGAAAATAATCACGTACTGCTCCATTGCAGGCCGTACCGCAAGGAGACAGGCCACAATTGAATCCTCTAACATATACATCAAGGAGGAAGGACGTCCTATAGGACCACACAACGATGCTCAATATGCCAAGGCTATCGTTCATATTCGCCCAACGCTACTTACGGCAGTTTACTCATTTCCAGAGCTGATTTTCCCGGTGGACCAGGAACCGCAAATCCTTTTATACAATACAACTACAAAATAACTTTAGGCTTAACATCTTGCTCAACCAACCTTTTTGTCTACGGGTTGGGCTCTTGTAGACGGCGTTTCGTAGTTTCGAAATTAAGTGTATCATCTTTAGATATCAACTACACATGATTGTACTTAACATTGTTATTATACTATTTATGTAAGATAAAGGTACCTATAGGTACTGTACGGTAACTTACAAACAACACCTACTATTCATATATAGTAGTAGGCTTTGTTCAATGGAATTTTGACCTGCAATCCGAACTTACTTGATTGCTACAGGATGAGTTGAGCCCGCTGCAATTGTTGTGCTGCTGTTGGTTATGTTGTTGCATCGAATACTCAGCCTGTGGATCATAGATGACAAACTCGGGCCGTAATTTACTTGCCCTTCTGCCCTTGAGTAGGGGTACAAGACCCCCTAGAAATTCGAGGAACAGCGTATATGTGGCACTACCAGCAGCTGCGTCCTCATCGTGCCTAACTACCGTACAGTGCAGACGGATATTGTGACCTGGCGGACGAGAGACGAACTCTCGTAAGCGCTCTGGCTGTGGCAGTGTGCATTTGACCGTCTGACCGAAGAGGTTGGCAACAAGCGCTCGCAACCGGGCTGGTAAGTGCAGGCGGGCGACCTGCTGTTCGCACTGCAGCGCCCTGTGGATCGTTAGACGTGACAGAAGTTGAAGTGACGCCATTCGCCGTGTTACCCAGGCGATATGGATGACGTTACCAGTCGCGATAAACAGACGCTTGTCATTGTGGCCTGGAAATCAACAATTCATGTCATGCACATGATTATAGCGAAAAATAGAAACGTACGAAATAAGAAGGATGTCGGAAGAGAAACGAATAGTGTTAGAGTTGTTATTGACAAGTCCGATTTCATAGGAAGAGCCAAGCATTGATATTTCAATAGTCGCAGCATGGCTACATAGAAACGTTACATGATATTACTATTCGACTGTCTCAATTTTTTCGTTAGGTAAGGGACACTATCCGTTCCAACTTTCATAATAATTGTTTCGTCCACAGAACGTCGATATTCAGCATTTTCTTCTACTTTTTCTGTTTCTCTTCTCCATTTTTTTACTATAAAAACGTGTGATCAAATAGAACTTTCAAGTTCGCCACATATGTTTGTTTGCTTCTCTTCTTTGTTGATTACGTGTTACGTCTCTTATTTTTGTAATCTCTTTTGATCTACATTGCAAATTAGGTCACAGCAAAGCATAAAATGATCGAGCTAAGCGAACTCTGTTTTGATTAATTGTCTATGAAGAAGGTTCTATTCCAATGAAATTTTCGCAAACACAGACTGCCCCATCCATCTATGACTTCCTTTACCTAATATCAGATATACTTATTTATCAATCTGATAACAAGCGTTTCTTGTCAGTAAATTGTAAGTAAAATTTTTCAGTAGCTATAATCAGCACTAAAATGATTGATAATACTAACTAAGTACTTACTGATTCGCTAAATTCTCAATAAATTATGACTGACGTATGACAGTAGTAACTTGCTAATAAGCTACGTAGAGATGAAAAAAAGTCGTACGATTTACGTAGCCTGAGGCTAGATATTTTTATATGCTTATATATTAACTTCTAGTTTTCCGCTTAATTTAAAAAAATAGGTCTAATGCAGTGCCAAATTAAAGCCTTACAGAGCATATGACTAGACCTTCTAATAATCTATCGTTTTTTTTTTTGCTGATTTCGCTATCTTTAGCTGGGCCTCCGGGATTGGAGAAACTCAAATGTGGTCTAGGCAGGATTGACCCTTCACGTAACCTGCTGACATTAGGGGCGTCAGTTGAAGCCTTTCGTGATCGTTACCTGCCACGATTGTCGCCAGCACTCTAGCCAAGCAATGTCTTTTTGCTTATCTCACACTTACTGGGCATTATATATATATATATATATATGAATTATGTCACACGATCGATGTGAAGATCTCACTATTTTTTTTATACGTATGTTAGAACTACTTTCCCAAACGCAAAGAGCTATATATATATAGCAAAGTCAATAAGAGCTGTAAGAGCCGTAAGCATTTACATATAGTTTCGCCCAATCACGAAAACGTAATTTAACGCTTGTCAAAAATTTCCCTTGGATTTTAAATCGATTTTCATTAAAAATCGTATCTTAACATGAAAACCCAGTTTAATTTAATTAATTTATAAATATCCTGCGCTAGATTTCAATACGAATCTGTGTGCTACAATATTCACGTGGGTCAACCGTAACTTCCCGGGAAGCTGGAATTTTATGTGACACTTTTTTGACATCACATGCTCCTTCATACCCCTACCCTGGGATTCTTTACTTGACTCAACATAGTATTATTTGGCTAAACAGAAATGCTTATGTATGTCACCTTTCGGGTCCCACTCAATATTTATCAAAAAAAAGGTATCAAAAAAATCCGACTATTTACAGTGATGTTAAACAAAATAAGACAGCTTCGAGCGTATACACATAATGTGTTTTTAGTTGTTGCAATAAGTAAATAAAATTAGTACGTGCTACTTTATGATGCAGTGACAAAAAAAACTAAGGAACAACTAAAAAAGCTCAGACAAATCTGTTTTATTGGCCGTTTGACGAAAAATATAATAAAATTTTCCTTGTGTTTTGCAATAAATTTTAACTTTCAAAATTATGGAAATACGCGCGCGAAAAAAAGTTTTTGAGCTTGGCTTGAGTTGGGCTTTTGAGCTGAGCATACTCGTTATTCTTCGAAATAGATAATAATAACCTACAATTATTATGTATACTACACGTTATTATGATTAACCTCTCCGCCCGACGGAATCGACCTGTACAACGAGCTCTAAAATGGGGAGCTTGGATTTGCGGAATGTAGGATTGGGGAGGTGAAAGTCCGCAAGGCATTTCTCGAAAAAGCCGGTTACTGGCTGGTTTGTAATATGCCCTTTCTTAAACAACGATTGTGTAGTTAGTAGCTAGAAAGAATAGCCCGAATAATGGGAAGCTCGATGGGAAGACCTCAGCTGTATGGCTGTAGAAAGTTCGAGCATGACACTTCACTCAAGAAGCATAAAAAGTGTACAGAAAAACGACCTCGAAGTCGTCAAAAAGCGGCGACACCTACAAAAGCTTAATGAAGGTATCGAGCTGGAGGACGGAGAGAAGAACGATTGTTGAATAGTAAAGTGTCTTTAGTTGCCATGACACACAAGTTTCATGAGCTTACTTAACTCGCTGCTCCTTATCAGAAATCTGCTTACTGCCTATTACGTCGAAACCGTGTAGCTCAACACGTCTCATTGTAGCTAATAGGGCTATCCAGCAATGAAAAACACTACCTTAGTCGATGTACTGAACTAAAGAACAGTTGGCAACACACGATTCTACTTTTACGTTACCCATAAATTGCGATACTGTCACTTATTGTCGTGATTGATTGATTGAATATTTTAGCTTGACATACCCCAAGTGAGCGCGGTAACAGGCTTCTGTGCGCAGGGAATGGGCGCCACGAATCTAAGGCTGCCTGTATCTGCGGTATAGAATTTTGCCAGATTTCGGTAGCTGCCTGGAGTAGGTGTTGCGGCACCGGGTTCTGGATCAGCTACTCCCGCTACCGCTAATGTTTCGCCGCTATTCGACCATTCTAACTTAATACCTGAAATAGAAAATTGAAGAGACGCAGACACATAAGCCATACCAACACCCATAGACACACAGTAAACAATTTAGTTTATTTAGTTACAAAAATCACTTGTGCTGTCGCTGAGTTTATTGATGCATTTGTACACTGTGAGAGGAATTATATACAAGTGCATATGTGTGTAAGGAGTTGTAGTACTAACCTTTTAGGCCGGTGTGCACAACGATAGGTGTTAGGTCGTCATAATTTTTCATGAGGTAGATTACGCCTGTAGCGAAGGCTACTGCAAGTACCGCTTGCGGTACGCCGGGCGGCCCTGTACCGCCAAGACTGCCAGCGCCGCCTAGTGGGTGGCCCTGTGGATCCGCTGACTGATCAGACGCGCCCGGTGCAGGCTGGTCAACGTCAGTTTCCTCCATCTTGAACTTTTCGCATGACCAGGCCATCGCTATAATGGGAGTATCGCGGCACACACTCAGCTGTGCAACGACTTCTCCGTGGACGTCGTTGACAAGAATTTGGCCGTTCGACGTTCCAAATAACACCTGTAAAATAGTAGGGACACCACTCGCTGTTACAGGGACTGAATGTCTATATGTTTGGAATTAGGATCGATACGATGGATAATAATATCATTCTTACTTGAGTATTGAATCGTTTTCAAGATTGAATTAGGTCAGTGTACGTATAAATATGTACGTGTTTACACATTAAGAATATATGCTTTTTTCTAGCATGTAAGGCTGATTCTTTGATTTGTTTCCTTTCTCAGATAGGTCGATGTGAAACTGTAGTGAACTGGAAGCGCCTTGTTTCTTCAATGCCCAAAGTTATTTGAAATCACTAACTGGATTGAAGTCGTCGTGTTTTAGGTCGCGAAAATCTGTGGATCTCCGTCGAATTCATGATTAGATCACCATATCAGGGGCTTAACAAAAGGATAATTTTGTAGATCGTTAATTCACCGCTTGTTCCCAACTATTGTCTGCCAACGCATTGTGGCCTGGCGTATACAAGTTGATAGCACAACGAGAACTATTCCTGATATGGCATCTAAATGCATCCAAATTGATCACAGATACGCTTATTCATTTGTCCGACTTGAAATCGTTTCGCGGTGAAGAGTGTTTTAATATGAATTATACTGGCTGCAAGCAATTTTAGTTGAACCCCGAAGCGGGACTCGTAGATGTAGAAATCTACTAGGCTCATGTGTGTAATTTCCGACCTGTTAGCACGACTGCTACTGTAGATATTAGCTCAACAAGTTATCAAATTGTATAACTTTGCCGTTTTCCTCTACGATCAATGTTTAATTAGATCTATGATCCTGGCCGAATGTGTGTTCAGCAAATACAAATTACATTGTAGGTAATGGTTTTTATTAGTGTCAATTATTGTACTGCTAACAGCGCAATCCTCTCGCATTCTCGAAAACATTTACAGCAGATCATTGTGTAGGCGAGTTTTTCCGTGGGATAAAGGGTGAGATCTGTTTGATGGATGTATTATGATATTAGTGATTCAACCAACTTTTTGACGGCCTTGACGCCAACGGTTCTTAGGACACTCTCCAAATTGATAGTAATAACTTGTCCATTTTTGCAATCCTATGTAATATTTAGCTTCATGTGGACAAGAAACTCCTGATCAATTCATTACCCTAGAAGGTTTCGGTTTTTTTTGATTGCGCAGAGCAAAAGTTTAATTTCTTGTAAATAAAAAAAGACAGCGGGTGACGGCAACAGAGAGAGAGAGAGAGAGAGAGAGAGAGAGAGAGAGAGAGAGAGAGAGAGAGAGTACATACAAGATGCTATTTTACAATAAAATCTAATTTTTTAATCAAAGTCAGGTAATAATTCCACGAACAACTGCTCACGAACAACCGTAATTAGTGGCTTCTTTAAATGACATCCAGAATACAGTAACCACCTCATCTTCAGTCTCACTGACGGCATCACCGTTGAGCGAATCGGGAGCAGCTGATAATTACAATCCCATTGAATAGTAGCACGTTCCAATTGTTGACACAGGGTCATCTACATTGCTCGGAAAATTCCTACAACGATTGTAGTACTCCCGATGAGATTCTGCTTTACCCTGCCTGACGTTCATGTAAGACAGATGCTATCGACTGTACGGTTATGCGGATGACCTGCAGAGCAAAATTCATCGAGGGTATTGCGCGGTACAATCCAGGCCGCTGTCTTTTGCGATCTGTCAAATTTTGGTAGAAACCAGATCCCTGAGAGGAATTCGGAAAGCGACTTCTTTTGTTGCTTCCACCTGCTAGAGGGAAAAGACTTTTTTTTTTTGCTTGACGTTGTTGCTTATCTTCACAGAATTAAGACTGGAATACAAACGAGCAAATAAGTTGCTAGAATAAGCGTACACGAAGGGTGCTCGGCGGTCGTAGGTGGCAAGGCATGACCGTTGAATACTATGAAAAACGTTATACCATGCATTATTCAGTTTTTTACAATAAATAAAAAAAAAATAGAGTTTTTCAGATACTTCTAAACAAGTTAATAATTATCTTATGTATTATCTTCAATTACAAGGAAAAGCACCGTCACAGAACTGGACACTGCTCTGCGCCGCTGAAAAATAGATCGTATCTATCTCTCTAAACTTTTATCAGAACAACGATTACTCGAGTCATGTGGGGTAGTGTAGGATGCGTGCTTGCAATCCAATTATTCCTTGACAAATAATAGGGTAAATCTTTTAAACATCACTTATGCAAAGAATGGAACTATAAAAATGTGTGATGATGATTCCATGAACAACGAACATATCGATAACAACGTAGATCTGTGCTATGGTTGTCCAGCGTGCTTATGCTGAGCACACTGTAGCAATCTAATAACTTCTACCCTGACGAAATAGTAGGATTTGTCTGGAAGTTGTTTTTACTCAGTGAAATTTTGCAAGAATCTAGATCATTATGTATTATGTACAGCGGCGTAGTGATATGACATTTGGCGGTGTGTGATTCCATTAAATAAAGATGTTTTCAGTAAAATTTCGATACAGGTTTATGAATTGAAGTTATTGGCGTTATTACATTATTCACAAGGTAGTTCTTATGTATCAATAAGGTCGTCTAAGCTAGAAGAATGCTATCGATTGGCTATGTAGACGAACGGGATAATTTCATCGCGTTCATTAGATACGAGTCAAACTTTTTTCGTAAATGTATATGTATTTTTTTTTTGCTTTTTTTTAGCTTTTTAAGGTTGCATTGGTGTAAGTATCTTTCTTATAGATGTTTTTTATGCTGACAGTCTTCCATTTACTGGTTTCCCTTTGAAAGTTTGTCAGTCAAGCGACTGAACTTGAGTGTACCAGTTCTGTTTTGCATCGCTTCTATATATTTGTTTCACAGAAGTTCCACTTGCTGTACCACTGAGCTCGTAATATTTTCGGAGTCCCTCTTGTTCACTTTACTGCACCAACTCAAGCTGCTGTTCGAAGGATACTTTTGGTCCTCGCGGTAGGTCATCCATAATAAAGAGGTCCGTTTGGATCTTTATTCTAGGCCACTACATTACCCGTTACTTGCTACCGTCAGCCATTAATACTGCGCCGTTTGGCAACCAACGAATGGTTTAGCCGGCCAAAATGGAACAACCAACGGAGCTTCGTTGCTCCTATATAGCGCTATTCGCTAGCTATCTACCGCTGCTGCTACCACAGCTGGCTAAACGAGGAAGGCACTTCCGGAATCCCAGTGAGTTTACTTCCGGTTGACCAGCTTTAAGGGCTGTTCAGCACAACGTGGTCTGCCTTCAGTCGGTCATCAGCTAGGTCCTAAACGACCCTGTCAAGAGTAGCAGTCGTAGGAGTAATGCCTGTTCGCACGGTAGATACGCTGTTGCGTAGAATTTAAAGCCCCGTATCCAAAGAAAAAAGTGATGTGAGACAGATTTGTAGACAAAGGCCCAGTCAGCAGATAACCTAGTCACCAATGAGATCTCGTCAGTTGTATCGCTGGGGCAGCCTCAAACCACCAGGGGGTACCGCATGTAGAAAGTAACTTTCCATATTTTTTTTCTTTAAGAGTATGGCCCAACTTATTTAATAGGCATAGCTGCAGTTAAACAGCAACTCATTTTAGCCTAGCTCTTAAGAGTTTTATTATGTCAATTAGCAAAAAGATGGAACCAGCCTGCGCCTTGCGGATAAATGGCCTGTCCTCCATCAATGCCTGAATGTGAGCTGCGCGGTACAAACAAATAGAGAAGAAATCTTGTGCTGTAATGTAGGCTTGAATATTACTTGTCAACCGACTATCGAGGCCAGCACTAACTTGTCGTAACTATCCGACTCGCGAGTGCCTAAAATGTGTTGCGACTTTCGGCCGTGAGGCCCCTTTGGAGGCTACCGCTAAACAAGTCGTGTGCGGTGCGCGTGCTCGGCATCGAAGGCGCGCAACTTCCGAATACGCGTCTCTCCGGCATTGTTTATAGTCCATTCATTATAACTCCTCACCACTGAGGTATTCCGTTAATGAGCAAATTTTCCGGAAAATGATTCGACCTAACTCTGCCTTATCCCGACATTATATTAATTTAAACTTATCTGCAGCATGCTTCGAACGACTACCGTGACAACAATTAATTAACTCACTCAATACGGAAACTAATTTACCAAAACAAATGGAGCGTTTTCAGCTAATGATATAATGTAAGTAGAAACTGCGCGAGTGAGCTATCTTCGGTTGGTCTTTTTCCTGAAACTGAAACTGTTAGTCATGCAGGGGTATGTTGATTGCGCTAAGTGACAAAGATGCGGGTTACGATCCCCCGCCTAGAGCTGGCGAGGTACAAATGCAGCCAACAACGTTATTGTGATGAATGAATGGCGCATAATTGTTCTTTTTTTTTTTTTTTCGAACCAACTTTATTCCTTTATCATGTAAAATTTACTCATTGGTTTTTTCCTCTTCCATAGGAATTTCCTATCGCATCATGAAAAATACTCTAATTATAATTTCTTCGATTGAGCAGTTTGATGTATCGGAAACGTGATCTAACTTTAGGGAACACGCTTTTAGATTTGTAGCTATTATTTTATTCCATACATTAGTACATTTTCATACATTTGTTTATCTTCAATGAGTTCAGCAGTCGAGCAGCCTCGTCAGCTGTGAACTATAACAACAGAAATAATAAGTCATATATATTTAAAGTCTGTTTAAATGGAGTTAGAAAATAATAATATTAAATTGAATTTTTTTTAATTTAAAACTAATATTAAATATAGGGGTACAAATGTTCTAGTGCTACCGTCGGCGTCGGACGCTACTGACTTCCGAATTAATAGCAATCATATAGGAAGAAGCCCAAATGAGTGATTATCAAAGCCGTACGAAGAAAGAGATGCCCTTATTCCGTTTTGTATACAGGACCGATTCACTTGCCCTAGTGTGAATTAATGGAGCCCCACTCTTCGAAGCATTAATAACGAAAACGATGTTATTAGAGTATGTCCACAGCTTGACGAATCATTTTCACCTGCTAACTAGCACGCCCCAGGTCGATTAGCCCAAAACAGCTTGCCCAATGTATTAATAGCGGTGTCAACATCCTTTCCTTATGTACCTTTTCACAGTCGCAGATAGCCTCCGTTCCTTAGACCGGGCCAGATTAAAAAATCGTCGTTAAGAATGTAAAGGGCATTATTCATGCGTACATTAATTCTGAATGAAAAGGAACCGATGTCTATGATGTATAAGTGTGTAACATGGCACGTTCAGTGTTCATGTAAGACCGACACGCGGTTATTGTTTACGCTGAAGATCGAATCCTTATATTATGCTAAACGTACTATAACATAATCAAATACTTACGACTGAATTGATGAACTCTTCCTTTGCCATAGGCTATGCCGTCTGACTTACATATTAAACCCACACTATGTAACGACGCGAAGACGCTAGTCATTACGACCGATACTCCAAAACCCTCGCTCTAGTCTTTCTGGCTCGTGTCTCGTGATGACTTAAGCGAAGAGTTTGATATTTCTTATTCTGCGCTGGAAAACAGTGCGTGCGCACCCCATGACACATACAGCCCTAGCGCTGTCCAGTATCAAGATAAGCGATATATGTATGCCCGCACAAACAGATAGATAGGTACACATCCATTATATATGGGCAGGAAAACACCGCGGAACGTGCTGGTATGGTCAGACAGATAACAGCCACAGCAAGAATACGGTCTTCGAGGGACATATGACTATGTATATATGGATGCATACTGCTTGGTGCAGATTCGTATACACCGCACGTATTCCCCCCATAAAGGCGTTCGCGCACACAGAGACCCGGGTGGCCAAAGACTCACGTAAGACTGGAAGGCTCGGTATAGTTCCGGTTCCAGTGCTGAGCGTGAATTGAAAAACGGTAATGATTAACACCGCCTGAAACCAGGTTATTGTCTAAATGATCAGTCTATCGTAGACGTTGTAGACCAAGATACAGCTAGAAAATAAGGCAGAAACGGATCGAAAATAGATTGAAATGTAGAGAGTGTGATTCAGCAATTGTTTCAAAGAACTAGGACAGAGATAGATGGCTGTTTCTTAAAGGACCAGTTGGTCAGGAAGGTGAAAAAACATGCTCCGTACGGGAAACACATTTAAAACCAATTGCCACTAAAAAGCTGAATTTTATTTGCAATCTCTTACGAAAAAATTTCTAGTAATTTCGAATGAGGAAGAGAGTTGCTGCGTCCTATGAGTATTCGGACGAGCCGCTAGTGCCTGTTCGAAACAAGGCAAGGAAATCGTATCTCGACGCAGGAATTTCAACTAAAATTACCAATTAGTTTATTATTCCGTGTCATTTTACCCTGTCCGTCCTGACAATAATAGACGATACGAAGCGCTAATAAAACACTTCTTCCTTACGATTTCACTTCCACATGATTCCAAGTAGCTAAGCTTAGCTCTTTAAACCAGCGCTATCACCGTTAAAAAACAAAAAAACTACATGCTGTGTGTTCTATATTCATATGGGTACTTCAGGCGGTTTTTTTGCCATTAATTTGTCATACAAATAGTGAAAATGTGCTAGCTCGTTATAATAGCTTAAGTGATAAAAATTAGTTAGGTGTGTAAACAATTTTCGAACACGTATATTTATCCGTTTGTAATTGTAAATTGTGACCGTGATTGGGGCTTAGAATAGCACTCATCCCTACATCAATAGTTTGTATATTGAAATCGGGCGCAATTCGTGTATTCATGCCAAATAAGGATTTCGGTTTGGTGTTTTAAATGGCTAGACTTATATTGTATAGGAATTTAGCTCTGTCCTCGCGAAGCATATTTTTCTTGATGTTGAATAATATTTGAATACTGATTGACAAAACACCACACCATACAATAACGAAAATATCCTGTGAAATTTGTAATTAAGTTTTGTATTGACAAAGCCCCGGGCAACATATGCCGCATATTTATAATTATAATAGTAATAATAGTAATATGTGTAGGCAGTATCTGGCCCCACTGAGAATCGATACGGTCCTGTTGCTCCAGGCTTCTCTGTGAGTTTGGGTATAGATACATACGCCATACGTATGGAACCCCATAGACTGCTGTTCATGGGTGAAGAACAGGACGCCATAGCAGTGCTTTCTAGCAAACGTAAAATTTGAAATATCTAGCCTTTACGGAAAGGCCATTCCTTCTTCTGCGTTCAGCATTCGTGCCATTCTCATATTCTCGTTAATGATAGAGTCAGTTATGGCAATAGTCTCACATTTACAATAAAAGCATTGCCTTAGCAAAAAAAAAGCGAATTTTTGTGTACATGAAACGAGTGAAGAGAACAAGTGAATGAAAGGCGACCGAGAGGAACACACGGGACCACAGACAGCAACGCGGCGACGTTTTACTCCATAGTCGACCCCTCATGGAATAGTCGGATTGTAGGTTGACTACTACTGCACAACGAACGGTAGATATTTCTTGAGCTATCAACTCCTCCTCTTTGCTCCATCCCATGGCGTCTCCCGCGTTCTTCTCCCGATGACAGGTTTCTATCTAGAAAAAAAGACGGCATGGACAGAGATAACAAACGGAGAGCAAAAAACTGTATTGTCCCTAAAATGGATTTTTGCTTCTTCCTCCAGGGATTCCAACTTTGCCATCAATTCCCGTAGCCCCTTTGAGTAACGGAACGAAGGTGCTCTCCGTCTCGTTCTGTTTCTATATCTTTGGTTGTGTCGTTTTTAGCGGGGCGTTGTCTTCATTTGAGACGTCGTTCTCTGATCCTCCTCGTGCTCTATCGCTCGTCTTATTCATTGGGAATAGTGCTACGCAGATGGGTCTCGTGACAGTGACGCATAGATAAATACGTGTATGCATATATAGCTTTGGAGCCAATTTATGACATTAATCCTGTCAATAGGCGTCTATACGTCAGTATTTGTACGCTGATCGCAATCGCTTTTCCAATATAGCGGCCCTATTTTCATCCACGATATTCATTTTAATGACCGATTCAACAAACAAAAAAAAATAGTTGACTGGTAGTAGTGAAGTCATCAGTCTTACGAGGTGAAATGTATTATTAATGACTATAATCTTGATAATATCCGTCTTGTTTAATTACGTAAGATATAAACAGCCTCTGCATTCGAAAAAGTCTCTACAATGACCACAGTCGGTCATCAATTTTTTTCATTGTTGATGAGTTCGGCAATTGACTTGATGTTTAGCACTAAGGCTCGGAACAACTAGCCATTTGGCATTGTTTCTTCTCCTTTAGCGGTAGACACTTTTACATTTAGTGGACACGGTCGGGCACTGATACATGGGCCTGCTAAAGTGATTCCTAGGTCTGCATCTATATTAGTAGCTGCAGAGTGCTTGATCCTCAATAGATTGCAAGAAGCAACTGCGACATCGACGCTAGCAACTCGCCGTTGAGCGTCGCGAAAGCTTAGAGGATTTTCGTATGAGAGTATTACGTTGTTCATCTTGTTACGTTGCATCTGAATGATTCTCATGGAAATCTAATTATACTTTAAAATGACGCATCGTAGACCAGTCTCCTACAACGTTGCCTCTTTATTTTCAAGCTCTTTATTCTGTGCAAAAATGTCTGTCTGTATTTTAGTTGTGCGCCAAAGTATTATTACTAGAATAAGTATATACAAACGATACAGTTTTTCCCTCTCTGGCAACATCAACTCGACATTCTACGCAAATTGTATACACACAGGGACGGTATATACATACGTGTGCGTGCCGTCAAACTTTATTTAATGGGCTGCTTACTATGTCTGTTTGTAAACTTATGTATATATATATATATATTCTGGAGCGAAATAGAGGTTTATGCGTTATCGAAGAATGAGTCAACAGACAGGCACCATTGGCACGAAACCCCTATCTGGAGCCAAAGACGTTTAATGGACTTTATGTGAACGTTTAAAAGGCTCTCGGGCTCCTTTGCAGGATTTTTCTTTGTCCATCAGTTATCCAACTTCCCTCTATAGCGTGCCGACTTATGGACTGATCCTGCAATGATTAGTGTTCACGAACCCTAAAAAAGCGGTGACTGAAGGATGGCAAGGTTCCCTTATTTCCAAAGAGGCTTCCGCTGCGTGCGTTAGCTTAGCAGCAACTTCATTGTCCTCATCTTGAGCTTTGTTCGTTCACTGTACGCCAAAGCTTGGTCAATACCGAGTAGTAGAAAGAAGAAAACCTCGCACCCTGTTTGGTACGTGCCTTCTTAACATATATACGATTTTGATCTTATATGGCCTCGCCGACCCCTATTCCACTCTCTTCCCAACTAGTAACTGTGTGCTTGGCTCTTGGCTGCTATCGAACTTGACTAGGGCACTGTTGAACCCTCTAGCCTTTCTATTTCGTTAGGCAAGGCTTGGTTTATAAAGCAGGTTATGCACAATTCGTTGATGTTCATTATACTAGCACAGTGCGCCAGCCCGGCCCCACAATGGGCCGTCATTGTGTAACGCGATACGATGTCCTATTTCGACTTCCAACTGTCCTTTCTTATTACCTAGAAATATCATAGCTCACAGTAACAATAATATAACTATCGGTGGTGACGATAGCGGGAACAAATGCGTATTCGTTTTAGTCCCGTCTAGTCGACATGTTTTTATTCAGTTCCCGCTGAAGATCGAAGTGCCAGGTCTTTCCCTTTTGACCTTGCACTGTCGCTAGGCCCCCAGTAAGGCAGCAGTATTACGTAGAACTTTTTACCTTTTGTCCATGCCAATGTCTACCATCAACAACTTGTTCTTACATATGTCAAACCCCTTGTTAGTATTCCTTTTTCTACCTACGTAAGTACTACCTGAGAAAATCTATTTGATCCACATTGTTATCATAGCGCACCCTTGTAATCGATATGTTCTCGTACAACACGGAGCTGTTCTAAATTTGCCCATAAAGGGCTGCATGTCGCCTGGTACGGAGTGCTTGCCAATGATAGACAGGATGAAGAAACAGACTCTTCTCCATAGCTTGGATGTCGAGAGAATAAAGCCCATATAAGAAACGATGCCGATTTCTAGAGAACGGAGAGGGTGAGGTGTTCGATAAACGGGTGGGGTCGAGCCCAACGTTGTTATGAGCTTAACAGCTGAAGCTTGCCAAACTAATTTTAAATCTTTTTGTTCCACGACATTTCTTTTCGTATGCAGCGCGATGTTTACGCGTCTAAGGGGTCCACCTAATTGTTAGAAGCGGATAGATTGAAAACGAGGCTGGCTATAATACTTGCACAGTTGTCAAAATGAGACATCTTTACAAAGAGAAACTTGGATCAAAACATGATAATGAATATAAACTAAGACTGTGAACTTCTAAGTAAGTTATAGCATTTGCAGGCACGTTCGCATTTTTATTATCGAGGTAGCTTTGTTGCGCTCTTCTAGAAATGCGTTCACACTCGCCCTCGTATAACTTCCCAGTTTCTGTAGTCGATATCAGTAGGTCTGTCTTATGCTGGTGTGGGGACAAGTTGTTAAAGGTCAAATTCAATACGGGTGTCATAGAGATATACTCATCCCGTTTCTGTTTTCGGACAAATTATAATCCCCATTTTCATATCCTACTCTTGTTCAGTATCGATTGCTACGAATACCCGTTAGCATGCATTCTATTTAGCTGAACAGAGATTTATCATTGGGTTCATCCATCGCTATAATAGCCATGGGGCAGGTAGGCGTCAACAGCAGACCTGATAATTTATCCTGGAGCCACCCTCTTGCCATATCGCTTGCGTTGTAGTCGGCTCCTGCCCCGTACATTCCGTACGATATCCAAACGCCATCAGCCCTATCAACCGCGAGCTGTACTTCGTCATTTGGGTAAGTTGGGTCGACTGGCGGTTTGTTGAGCCTACTTAGTGAGGCACAGCGATAGTTGGTTGGAGATTACACTGAGGCAAGACGGGAACGGCGGAACTCTCGAAAGCTGCATTATCCGGGATGGCGAGATGTGAACCAACCAAGCACTCGAAGAGAGCACGCCTGCTCATCCGGTTACTCGTTCACTCGAGTCGAATCAATTGGCGTTAGTGACTGAGTCCGTTGGTAGAACCGCGAACTGCCAAATCGATCTCGCCATGCTATCAACTGCTAGCGGCAATAGATACCCATAGGGTCATCTCTGACCGTCTCCGCCTTTTTGACTCCTTCTCCACATCTTGGACGCCTACCTTTATAACGTCCCGCCTTTTTTTTTTGCCGCTGTCGACTTCCATGGTGTTCCTTATACATCAATATCAGCATCAAGCCATCACATCCTATCATGGCGTCATTTCTGTGTCCGATCACCGGCAGCACGGCCACAACAATCGTGACCATGACCAACTTCATACGCATTACGTACTTCTTTGGAGCAATTCTCAGTCGTCTTCTCTTCTTCATTTGGATCACGTACATATACCTTTGCTCAGGGGGATGTGGTGCAACCCTTTCGGACGAGCAATAGGGTCCCAGAGTCCGAATGGGATAAAATCACTAGGCGTACAGAGGGCGAAAAAATCTTTGTCAGGCAGTTGCCAGTAGTAGAACCGCGGGCTGGCAGAAGAGCTCCCGCAACGAAGAAAATTTGCTTGGACGTATGACATGCTTTATATATGGCTGCTCCATTTTTTTTCGTTTTGTGCTCCTGTCGGTCAGTTCCTCTGTCAGCTCGTACGTATCCGCCAGTATAAGTTCGATGGCGGGTCTAGAGGCCTGCGTACTGCCTATACCTGACAGACTCATAATATGCACCGGGACCGGTAACGCACGCGTTCCACATAACGAGGTTGAAGAGGTATAAATTTCGTTACTTCTCGTCCGCTTACAACCCTTCTAGTTCACGAATATCAGTTATAGATCCCACAATGTGGACACTGAAATAATATGAATTTTGTAAAAATTCATTAAGCCTAACTGATCTAAGCTATAAAGAGAACACTACGGTTTTTCCGGTAGTTTGTACATCCCCTTTCCGTAATTGCTGTAATGACTTGAGCTTAATTATAATTTCCACATGCCCGATAAAATCACATATATATATATATCGTAGTATGAGAAATTCTAGACGTCAAATCGTTGTCGGATTATATTCGTTCAAATTCGACTTAGGTGGCCCTACCTGTTGATCGTCTGGTGCCCAAACTCCACACGAAATTGTGGCGTCGAGGTTGAGCATTGATGACCAATATCGTTGGCCAGCCACCGATCCAACTAATACGAATCCGTCCTGGTAGCATATAAGCGCCATACGACCGTCGTGCGACCAAGCAAAGTCCGTTACCTACGAGTTACAGAAAATTATTTCAATGTTAGAATGACCACCACATGATCAGTTGTTGACAATGATGACACAGACGCTATTTCCTGTTTACATTCAGGCAGCTTGTTAAAATAATCCAACCCTTATGCGAACATTTATATATACTGCTTAAACCGGCCATACCTTTTACAGTCGGCATTAACAGCTTTGGGTAAACTCAAACTGAGGAAACACGCATAAATTAGTTTGGCATTTTTACTATGATGATAAGATTCATTGTAATTGTTATTAGAGATAAATTATCACCAAATGAAAAGAGCCAATAGGTCTGCTGATATCTATTCTCAATGAGGCGAGTTGTTTTTAAACAATTATCACTAACAGGTACGAATATATTAATAAGATCAACTATTTGGTGTCAAGTGATCCTAACACGCAGATGCAATGCGCTATATTTTCGCAGTTGTACGAAAAAGTTTCGTTCACATCCTTCTTCGGTCAATCACGCGATAGCTGGGCCGAAAAGGAGGTGTGACCGCAGGGAGTGTGGAAGGTATTAAGGGAAAAGGAGCCCTCTTAGGCTGCGGCTAACCAACACGGGTGACAAGCCAAGAAAAAGGAGCGGATGACGAGCCTGTAGTACGATTGAATAGAAAAACTCGGCTGTTAAAGGAAGGAGAATTACACAAATAAAAGTGAAAAAATTCAGTTTGATCTGAACAACGAAAAGTTTTTGTCGATATATTTAAGAGCATCCGAAGACGCGAAGTAAACGCTAAGAACTTCTCAACAAATATTAGTCAACACTGAGTATGTAATGCAATACATTCCAGCCTTAGGAATACAATGGCCTTTCCGGCATTTTTTACTCATTAAAAAGTAAGTCATGAGAAGGTTATTGCTTGCATAAAATGTACAGAATTTAACCCTTCGATGCAGGGTTATCTATAAGCTCCCAAATAGGATCACAGGCACTTTGAATATTCATAACCGCTATATATATATATATATATATATATGTATGTATATATATGTATGTATATATATATGTATGTATATATATATGTATATATATATATATGTACATATGTATATGCATATGGATACAGAATTGAATACGCTAGTCAGTGATCGTGGCATCGACGAATCTACCTGTGTGTTTCGATCGTTGATGAGCTCAATGGACCACCGACCCTCGTACTTGATCCACACAAAGATGATTCCGCTGCTGTCGCACGACGCCAATTTCTGATACGGCTCGTTCCATTTTACCAATGTCACCTGTTAAGAGTATAAGAGTAGAGAGATACGTTACTGAAATATTGTCGCAGACCCTAACTACATACTGTTAAAACCAAAGATAGTGATAATTGACATTATAGTTATTTTACCGATTACATCGTATAGGCACATTTGATTAACATACAGAATAATGGCTGAGCGTGAAGCTTTTATTTCCTTTTGTGACAGTAGATTTTCGTTTACTGCGATGATGAATCTCATGAAGTGATATTAGGCACATGATACATTAAGGTGTGAGCCTAGGATTGAGTTCTTGCGAGATCTTGAATCGGCCCCAATTAGAAACGATCACGATCATCAGTCACTACATGTGTGAGTATCCGGTCTGCGTTTCGTACTGATACAAACGTTCAAGATGAATAAAAACGACCTAGGCAAATATTTGTCGTACAGCAGAGAACCGTTCACAGTCTGATGCGCAGCGGATACGGACACGGCGAGAGGTCCTGGCGCCGACATTTACGAAATAGAATAAAACTGTCGCATTGGAGTCTGGGACAATAGATAGCAGGTTATTAGACGATACGCCCGCACATTGTATGGGCGTGAATTCTTTGGATGATTCTCAAACGTCTATTGAATTTGGCGGTTTGAAGATAAGGAACACCGATCCATCTATGTACAGACGGCGCATGTACTGTCAACAAGACCCGTGCAACCGTCCGCCTTCAATTTATTTAATTGTTAGAATATAGCAAAAAAATTACCAACAGCCGCCAATAGCCTCATAGAAAGCGAACGCAAATGACAAGCGGGCGCAAGGTGCTACGTGGGCTAAACGCCGGCCAATTAAAAAACTTCTGCGGCCTCTGAGAGAAAAAATCGATAAGCCGAGCTACGTCCGATGTGGCAGAAAGCGTTATCCATATAGTTGGCTTCGACCATCCAGATCTGCTCTGTCTGCTGGACAGCAGGATGCTGTTTTCAGACGACGTGAAGGAATGGAGATATTTCTACTGCTAGCGCTACTTTTGCTGCTAAACGAACAGCCAACAAAACAACAGAAAACCTGACATCCTTCCCTCCCGTACGAGAGACCGTCGTATGCGGACGTGTGTTCCTCTAATAGAAACGATTTCTTATAGACGCCTTTGAAAGAAAAGGATAACAATGCCACACTGCTGCAAAGTAGTACTCAAATGTTAAATAGAACGGAAAAATGGAAGACACACTATTCTATGAAAGATAGAAAGAGAGATTTGGCTGGCCTGCTTTGCTTACGGCAGGCCTGTCGGCGTTATTTTTCTGCTGCTCTGAAGTCGACTAAATTAAATTTGCGCGCGTACACACTTACACATTCACTCGTGAGTACGCGCAGGTCAAAACGATGAAGGCACGCAGAATGAATGAATGAATGAAGGGATGCCCGTCTGTGTGAATGAATGGCAGCGGCTGCGCTAACGGCTAAGCAATGACGGACTCTACGTGCGCTGCGTAATTCTGCTTCCTGTGCCCTTTTCTTGCTATCACGTTTGCCCAGCTTTTCCACCTTTCTTGCAGAGATCCCTTTTGTGCACTTTGTAGTGCTGCTTGCATCATCTCTTTCATCTAAAACCTATTAATTCTCATGATCTGTTCGTCAGACAGACCGCCGTAGAACGGGCCCGCGTCCCCCTTATTTCGAGAGTCACAGTTTTCTCCTCTTTTTATAATGAAACTTAAATATAACACATCATTCTTGTACAGATATGTAGGATACGGTTCCATATATTATTGAACTTGTTTTGGTATCCAACGCCGGTGTAAATGGCTGTAAGGCCACCATCGCCACAGAGACGATAACAGTAAGATAATTGTTTCTCGTTGGTTCCCATTATTATTGTATACTTTTATTCTAGCTACTTTCTTAAAAGCCGTCGCCTGTAGGACTACTACGTGAAAAATGGTTTTGCTCTCTTTGGGCTATTAGTCTTTGGAGAGATATCCCAAGCTTCTGTGCTTGAGTTGGGTATGAGATCGCTTGATTGCTGACTGTCGAACGAGGCCATGTTTATATTGTGTAGTCACATATATCGCTGGTAATGAACAAGTTGGATTAAGTTTTGAGGTTCTTTTCTAGAAACTATATTAGAACGTTATTATGTCTTAGTACTAGATCGGTTTGCGTACTTGCGTAGTTCATCTATGTAATTGCAAAGTAGGTAGTCCAAGAGGGTCGCAAAACTTCTCGTGCGAGGCATAAAATCTCATTTGAAATTGCGTAGGCAATACGGTTAGTTATTAGTCGAAGGGGGACTAGCAGAATTTATGTGTGATGAATTTTACCCAGTTCGTTACTCGACCACTTAACCTCTTCACAACCCACAGCTCCACGCAGCCCCATTCGTCGTTTTATGACGGCGCCCACGTGCGACTGTGTCGAAATATTCGACATCGCGTGTTTCGCTCTTTTTATAATGAAACTTAAATATAACACATAATTCTTGTACAGATATGTAGCCTACGGTTCCATATATTATTGAATACGATAAATATCACTTGTGTCCTCTAGCCTAGCCCCCTCGCAATATCAAACATGAAAAGCCATTACGGCAATGGCAACGCAAGGTAGCTTCCACCGGTTTGACATCAATTACTAGCCAACATAAATTGGCTTTGTAATTAGTTACGAAGTACTTAGCAATTGATTTTATCAACGTGGTTAACTCCAAAAGCTATCATCAATATTTATAACTTGAAATAACATAACTAGTTTACGTTAAATGAGAACAGCTTGTTTCTCAGTGGGCCGACACATTTCCCCTCAATAATATGCTTCCTGGATTTAGTGCTACGATCTGGTTAAGCAATACATTACTGCCCATACAAATATGCATGCAGCTTACTGAGAAACCTACATCATACATCGACATACACAAAAAGAAGCTCCGTCTGCACCCCGTAAATAGGCGCCAAGACCAAGCCGGACGTCGTTTCTAGAAATCCACTTCAGACGCTTTTTCTTTGCATAGCGACTAAAGGAACGTTTTTTTACGGTTTAGATCCGCTCGGTTCTTGTCGCGCATTTTCCCCTTTTATTGCACCTTTAGACCGTTAGCTTCTCAATTAGTGGTTGTCTCAGACCGATGTTATGTCCTGCCGACGCCGTTTAGGCCCTCGGCCTATACATATATACGAAAACATTCAGCCATATAAGGGAACTTTGTCATCAAGGGCTTACCCATAGGTGCAGCAGCCAGCTAAGTCTGTAACTTAGCACTTCAGGGCTGTGGCTGCTATAGATGACGCATCCATTCCCACTGGCAGCCATGCGGTTGTTGTACATACAATTAAGCAGGCAGCCGCGCCCTTTATTCCTGGTGCGAGACAGCTTCAACAAAAATTATTGTGAATCCGCCATGACTCAGTGAGAAATAAAGAGACTCGTAATACCTCTATGAGGCTAAAGAAAATTATACACAAACGCCGACCGTCTCTTGATGAATGAACGAGCCGTTTAACGGTAGATTTGCCTCACGAACGGTTTCCGAGTTATTCGGACAAAAAAAGCGCCTGAGAGCCGCCGTCGACAGTGACAAAGTGGGGCAGGCGATAAGACGAAGACCTAACCCTAATACCCTAAAGACCACAAGAAATCTTCAGACATATCGACTGTGGTCCATGGGCAATATAAGCTGATTATATTGAAGTCTCATACGCCGAGAGGCAGATCTATGGTGCCATAAGAAACATGAGGCTTTCCACACGCATACGTTGCCTTCGTAAACCGTTTCCGCTGTTTGCGTTTATGTCATCGAAACGTTGCGATCATCATCTAAGGGCTGTAATTGAGGCGTTACTTGAGTCAAATAATAATAATTGCCACTTATTCAGAAGTTTTACTTTGCAAATGAAACTTACGCGGCTATGTTTCATGCTCATGCTGACTATAATGTTGCGCAACTCCCCGTCTTCATAGTGTACCCAGTGTCAAGTAGTGCTTGTCGCTAATCAAATCAAGGTTTGCAGTGATGGCCCTATTTCTACATGGAGAGGTCGCCTGACACTGACTAAAAAGTGGGTGCTTCAGCGTATGATGAGTAAAACTCTTCTGAATGGCAGAAGTCTCCTTTTTCTATGCAACAGAGTACATCTCAGGACGAGTTTTTTCTGTTTGAAACAACGTATACTGTCGGGCCGATGATAATACCAGACGACGAAGGTACAAAACGACACAACGGTGACAAATTTGTTCTAGGTTTTCTTACCATTCCCAGCGCCCGCTCCCCTTTGATCTGCCCGGTCATTGCTCACTATGCAAAGGCACTCTCGCCGCTGCTGATGCTGCAGCTTGGGTTGACTTGGCGAGTTACTATCTCGAGAGAATGACGTCGACTCCGGTTCAGAAATGCAGCGACGTAGGCTGTGTCATTGGAGAGGGGAAGAGCAGTACCGCCTATTATTCGTTTCTCACTACTAGCGGGTAGAAGTATTTGTGAAAACGACGATTTGGCGATTCCTCTGCGTTCCAGCGATGCGACGAGATGGCGAAATGCGGTGCCACGGCCCCCACAAGAAGAACGTCTCGGATGAGAGGTTCATGACAAAAAAAAAGGAGCCGATGAAACGGACGGGCAGAAAGAGAGGTTTTAGACGGTAACAAGAGAAACGAACAAACGAGTACCCTGAATAATGAAAAGAGAAAATCCGTCACAAATACTGTAAAAGGATAACGCCAAAGGAAGATCATTAACGTTTGTCTGTAGCTAGAAGAAAAGGAAAAAAAAACGACAGTTCCTCTTCTTTTTTCGTCTGGCTACGTAAAAAGTGAGCAAGGTATCTACGTGTTATTTCTGTAATAGTTTTTACCGAATGAAAAAGCTTCTTTTTTGCTTGACCTACTATCCGACACATCCGCTAAAAGGCAGTTACGGGAAAGGGGCTTCCGCGGTTTATCAAATCGAACTGCTCCCGGTGGAAAATCAGCAGTTGCCGCTGAGCAATTTGCCAGTACTTTGAAGACTGTCATCTAACCCCACAGATAACTGCGCGAAAGGTCGGATGGAGCAATTTTGAGAGCTTCAACTCTCGACTGAGCAGACTAAATTTGGAAGGGGGAACGGATCCTAAAGTACGATTTACCATACCCTAATTCTGACTCCAGACGGAGATACAGAAAAGGGGCATGACTACAGTTCCTAAAAGAATCAGTTAGCCCTAAAATCGAACGTAAACTGGTAGCTTGAACCTCCACAGAGGTATGGTTGTATAATAGAAATATAAATGTCAGTAAGCACATGGAGCAAAGACGATAGGTATTGTTGAATGTATCGATACCCTCGGCAGTAACCGAAAGCAACAGAGAAGGCTCACAAAAAAGATCATCGTTCATTTTGGCAGCACTAAATTCTATTCACCTATTGTATCTAAATTGAATCAATCCAAGTTTCTCGCCAGAATTTCTTGGCAGACAAGCCATTGCTTCACCACCGCCAATCACGGAACACTATATTTCTTTCATTCGCCATCTACCTTTTGCGGTTCATTATAGACCCATACTAGAAGAGGACCTCAGTAACCCGCAGAGTGCTCAGATTGTCCTGTCGACTCTTCGCCCAGTTCTGCTTCTTTGTGCATACGTATATATATGTACATATACATTAGCTGGAATTCGAAAATATAAAGGCAAGCCGAAACGTTTACCCGCTTTTTTGCGCTTAACGATAAAATGAGAATGAGATGGCTGGAGGAAGGAAGAGATATAGAGCGGTGATAAGTAAGCGGCCGGAACTCAGATACTTTGGAAGGGTGGATATGAACGCTGAGTGACAAAGTTATAACAAGGAATACGGCTGATAGTGTTTACCCAGTTTGCAGACAACGCCCTCCCCCTGCGCTCGTCTAGACTAGGTCGAGAGGCAGCTTTACCAGTTTGCAGTTCTCTTTCTGAGGGTGATGCTGAGCAATGCTGCTTTGAGTAAGGTTGTGTAAAGAACGAAGGCATCGAATGTATCGAACCTAAACACTCTATTGGTCGCAGGCGGCTGTGTATAGTGGCACGCACGATAGCGAGCGTGGATGTGTATCTACCTATATAACAGGAACACACGCGTGCAGCCGATACAACAACATGCGTCATTATAAAAGTCGCACGCTTGAAGTAGGAGCCGTGGGATGATACTGCCGTTGTTGTTTCGGCAGCGGTCAGACTGAGCCAAGATGACTCGGGATGCGAGTGAAGTAAAAGGCCGACCCTGCCATATTCTACCCAGTGGTTATATTGCTATATGTGCACTTTGCTGGTCTCACTAACTAGCAAGGTAAATAGATATATACGTCTGTATATGTATCAATTGCATCGATGTTAGCCGACACCCCCCGTCCAATAACACTGGCGATCCCGCCAGCCGCTGGTATCCTGGCTGCTCTATCAGCAGCGATATCGGCCTCCGCCGTTGGGCCATCGGTAAGCACCTATCGTTTTCGATCTTATACCACCTAATGGACATGTATGTGCTTGGACGGTTTGATGACTGCTGCTGAAAGCAGCTCGGAGCTGTTTGGCTTTCGGCTGCGTACCGACGGATCTTCATTCCCCCTCGTCGTGCACAACGCTCTTTCTTTTCTTTTCAAGGCGAGTATACACAGTTCGCTCTTTGGCTGGCGGTAAGCCTATTTATAGTTACTTATATTGTCAGGCGACTATATTTCTTCATGCGGGAAGAATATAGAAAAATGTAACGAAAACAGACAAGAGGCAAATAAGCCTACATATAGATCTATCTGGTGGTAGCGGCGGCCTCGTCTGCTAGCGATTTATAAACACATAGCGCTTGGCGGAAAATTCAAAACACTGTAGGTGCACACAAAATGACGATTCTG
The DNA here is from genome assembly GCF_002443255.2 of Varroa destructor. NCBI lineage: Eukaryota > Metazoa > Arthropoda > Arachnida > Mesostigmata > Varroidae > Varroa > Varroa destructor. The sequence continues at coordinate 57,731,473 of NW_019211455.1, read as the reverse complement.
AATAAATGTTCGTTGGGATTCAGTAGCTTCAGATTGTACCGTGGAACTTCAAGCCGTGCCAACAACGAGGCGACGAAAGCACTTTATTAATGTACATTGTTTCGATTATCCCATTTTCGTACATCTTTTAAGATTATTCTTTGAAAAACCCACGTGCTTTTTCTGCGTAAGCATTAAGGAATACATTTAAAGCTCTCAGTCATCAGTCAGTGAATTCTGTTGTACGCACTAACAGGTTTTAGTCCCAATTCCTCTGGCGATTTTAGGTATAAATGAAGCTCTATTTTGCTTTGAAGGTCACCTTCTTTTTGATGCTTCTTTTAATGATGATCCTCTCTCACGAAAGTCAAAGCGAAGTCGAGTTCCCTTCGGCAGAGTCGTGATATTCTTCCTGCATAGTACTTCACACATTTTGTTTCAAATATATCGCCTAATGCTTTGTCTGCCAGCTATACCATCAAAAAAGCAGAAGTGCGAACCGCCCCAGCTCCTAGTCTTCGAAATATCACTCTATCAGATACCATTCACTTCCCCCGAGAAGATGTGGCATGAACGTCAAAAGAAGATATTTCACCTTGTAAGAAGGTGCCTGGCCCCTTTTACGGCCATCAATAATGATAACAACGCCGTATGGATCAGCCTAGTACTACGAAAGCCCCTAGTGCCGTGTTTGGCGGGGCAGCCAGCCAGATCTCCACCTGAGTGAGGTGCTGCCAGATGAAGTTTTTGCTTGAAAAAGCGCGCGACCGAGAGGAGTCACAATATATTTTATATCGTATATACCGGCGTAAGGCATCTTACACATTGTATTGAAGATGCATTAGTTCTTTTGTTGAAGTCTTTTAGGTGAAATAGAGGTTAGGAAGTAAGTTCATGGAAGAACCTAATATAGGCTTTATGGAGGTAACCAGTTGGCTTTAAACACATATTCGTGAATGGCACATCGATTCTCGCTCATGAGCATATAATAGCTTTGTGATCTGTTTTTATAATAGGACACTTATTATCTTACACAAGTCGCTTTCCAGGAGATTTTGCAGGTTACCCAAGTATCAGCATAATTTATTTTAAGCAAAGATCGCACAAATATAAATCAAGCAACGCAACTAATCGGCATTAAACTTACGCATTTTTAAATTTATAGTTTGACACCGAACGTATGCCACCATCTAAATGCTACTTGGGGCTATGTTTAATTTGAGCTAGAATCCTCTAATTTTCAAAGGAAACATTGGTAATTGTTTATATTCAACATGATATTTGGACTCTGACAGTGGCGGTTGCTATAACGTTTTCAATGCGAGAACGTTGCGAATTTAGCTTAAGTGGCCAGTGTGTCGTCGACCATAGATACGTAGCAGCAATTTTGAATTTTTCCTATTAATTGTACGGTAGGACATGCACTCGATATTGAGTGGTTAGCTATCTTATAATAGTTCGGCGTACAAGCGATCAACGATACAAGCAGTTGTATAAAGGTGTTCTGTGAGCTACTTACGCCGTTTAAGTATGTAAGGTCTTGCCCATTTTCTGACTGTACAAGTTGCCTCTGTCTAGTGAACCGATCTATGAGGAGTTGTACATTTGTATATTACTAGGAACTTAATCGCGCAGCCGCTAACATGCGCCACACAAAGAAACCTTAGTCAGATTTTTTTTTGCTTCTCTCATGTCTTCCGTTGTTTGCTACTCCTTTACAGAAGATCCATCCGGAAGACGTTTTACGATCTGTGCTGATGTTGAAATAGTGACGGCAGTAATCGTACTAGGTCCTGCTTAAAGGCTGTCTGTCGTCCTAGAGCCATTCCCTTGAGCTTTGTTGTTCGAGCAGCAAAAATGGCTGTAGAATTGCTTCGTGGCGGATAGCGTGGCCTTCGCTAAGTTCCTTCAACAAACGCATGTATAGTAATGGAGTTATGGGTCGAAAGAAAGTGCCTACACATCGCCGTTTATATTGCTACTGTTGATATCGACAGAAGACTAAAATACCCGGTAAGATGGGGGATTGTTGGGTAAAAGCTGCCATTGATGACAAAAGCTTTATGAGAACAATGAATCATTGAAAACACTAGTGAGGGTGCGATGGCGCAGAGCTAACAGCTTTTATACGAAAGTGCAACCTAACATTGGTCAGCTGGATAAAGGCCATAGCTTATACCTTTTTTAACTGTGCTTAACCTACAAATCAATCTAAGCGTTACGACCTTTTCGACAAGAATACGCGAGAGAAAGTAACATTAAAAATGCTCCTAAACGTACTGTGAAATCTTTGTGTGAATACCTCTACTTTCACACAGTTTGTCTGAAAAGAACCGTCTTAGTTACATAACCTCAATGAAACAAATTTGTTTAATTTTATACATAGGCGAAAAAAACCATCTTGTTTCGTCTAGGTGGCAAACCATCTAGTATAACATATATGTGTATCTATGATATATGTAGGTAGGGCCTTTGGAGGCTGTCTCATTTAATGCCTTTTCGCACTCTGAATAAAAAAAGGACCCAATTTTTTGGTATTGGTCTTAGGCGATCGAAGGTCGGTTGACGTTGAAGGCAACAGGAGCTGTAATTAGCCAAGGAATTGTGCGTCTGTTAGTCCTGTCAAAGCTAAGCCATCTGTGCGCAAGCATGAAATTCGCACGTCGCAAGCGGCTCTTGCCTTCAAGTGCCCCTCCTTGAGAGACTATAGGTTTGATACAGACTGATCCAGTGTGATCACCTCTGCTCCGCTGGTGCAGTCCCGTGCTCCGGTGTTTGTCCATTTACCAAAGACGAAGAAGAAGATTCCATACGAGTTGCGTCGAGTACTTATACTATCCAAGGACCACATAAAGCATCCGTTGCTCACTCCTTTTTTATGCATGTTTTTCTTTCCAAACTTGAGCATCTGCGATGACAGGACCGACGACTTCGTACGGGTGTTTGTCCGTGTATATGTACAGGTCATAGTAGGTTGTGAAGATATGCTAATTTCTTACCGCCCGGTGTACCTGTTATATGCGGATGTATGCCCACTATTGCGCAGACTTTCTCAAAAAAGTCGACAATCAATCACTTCTTCCGAAGTAAACAAATGGGTATCAATGAAAATATGTAACCATATTCTTAAATTTATCCATAAGACGTTAAGTATATATAGAAGTGTTTACTACAACAGTCGGATTAAGTGCGTGTGGGCAAGCATTTTATATCTCAGAATAATCGTAATCATTTAGCTACGGAAAATGGGTTAGTATCGCATCGCCAATCGAATCTCTCTATGGACCTCAAAATATTGTACAGAGAGGTCCACTTGGTAAATAAGTTTAGCTACATAGACTGAAACTTCTGATCCTTCTTGATGGGCGTATTGCCTGGGGTAGAGCGGTAACAGTTGTACCAGTTTCCTTGTCTCAATTGAGTCGAAAAATACGATCGATTTTCAAAATGACGGCACTGCAGTAATAGAGAGTCTTCTAAGTATATTAGTCGGAATAGTTTAAAGCTATACAGTTGCGAGGATCTTTTCTTGAACAAGTAAGGACACCACTTGTCCGTCCTTATAGAAGGACGATGCTAAAACACTGCTGCTGTTATTGACTTGTTTGTATTTCAGCTGTTTTTCGTTTGAAGTGACTGCCTTCACAGTCGCGGCTTCTTTTCTCATGTCCGCGACTGGGAAACCAATCTACCGGTAGGCAGAAAGAAAGTATGTCATGCGGAAGCTATTGTACAAACGTGGTCCTCCTTATTGGATGATCGCAGAGTGTTTAAGTCCATAACGGTCGTTAACAACGGCCACTGCTACATATGATGTTTGCCTTTAGTGGATACGTTTTCTACTTCTTCAGCCCGTGCATTGCTTGTGCTGCTCGATGAGGCGGATATGTGGAGAGTCGATCGCGAGGCTCCATTGAGTGCCACCATCTGCTCATGTTAACTTCATTTCGCCAATTACTAAATTGGCCTCGAAGACAAAGATTGACAGCTTGCAATATAATGTTTTTATTGCCATCTGCCTTTGTCTAATTACTTTATTCAACTGTTCGTAACTTTGGGATTCTCTGCTTTAGCACTGTTTGGCCCACGAAACAATATACCACAAACAGCCTAGTGTCTGACGAGTAATCTATAAATAATATTTGGTCCTTCCTTTTTCGAAGGATCGGTACTAACTTTACGGCTTATAAGCTCCGCCTACTCCTCTCAACTCTCCAGTCGTAATTACGATAGCAAAATTCAATAAATTATGCATAAGTATTAGTTTGTTTGTGTGGTGTAGCCTTGAACAAACCAAAAACTACACTACTACGAGTAGTAGAAACCCAACAGACAAAAGTTATGCCGATCGAAACTTTCTACACTATATATAAATATAGATATAGACTGCTCGTCCCACCAATTCTTCATTGTTAATTAACGGCTAGTATTTTTGCGTACATCGTCCAAACTTGTTATGTCAACTCTTCGCTCAGATAAGGTGATATCGACAAACTACTGATTTTATCGGTCGTACCCACACAGAGGTCATTGACTGGGTTTTATTTTGGGGAAATTAGAAAAGGAAAAATTTACCATTTTTGTTACCGTACATAAGAACAAGCCTGAGCAAAACATTGACGGGTTCTATCTATTATCGTAATTATAAACATAATGGGTAGTGCCATTACTATGATATTACAGGTGTTTGTTTAGTTCATGTGTGTATCATATTTGAATATGGACATATATTTTTTATTTCCTGATATGTCCCTCTTGATCTGCGCTGTAGGGCCGTTGCAGCGCACGTTCGTTTCAAGTGCCTGTCTACCGATCGGCGTAACACGGAGTCAATTTTTCGCATTCTGTTTGATGGGTACAAACCAGTCGTAGCTTCGTATACGATAACTATTTTATCCGTCTAGTCCTACCTGTATAGTAAACATATTTTAACAGTGTCGTCTGCGTCAATCGTATCAATCTACGGCCCATAAATAGGCATCTGCTACCGGTTTAAAGACAATATAACGGTGTGCATACACGCGCATATACGAATATGGCCTCTGATAAAAAAATTATAAACGTCTTCTATTTTAGTCTGCTGATCATGCAACCTGACGCCCTACCGTTACTCCACTGCCGCTGCTCTCTAAGAAATATCACTCTAGCGTACATAACGATCGATAGTACATAGGGTTTTGCATTTACTCGCGGTACTGCCAAGCGGAGACCAACTGCCACCAGCTTTGGCCTTTCTTTGGAACTTGTTTCTCTCGACATCTCAGCACCATAGCTACTGCTAATAGTGGTATGTCAATTCCGAAACGAGTCATAGTGGGGGGTTGGCAATGTGAACAAAATTGATGTAGCAGAGGCTTCAGAAGCAGAAGTAATAGTGACGGTAGAGCAGATCGTAGGACGAGCAAGAACCGAGGGTGCTAATCCGATTGTTCTGATGTTGCTATTTGTTTGATTTGATTAAATAGCTTGCCCAACAGGGCACTGCCATCAGGCAAAACACTCACTATACAGTACACTATCTCGCTGATTGATCGGAAGATGGATAGGTAGCAGTAGAGGCACCAGGTACCTGTCGAAGCCGCTGCCATACTGATGAAGCAAACTCGACGTAACCGCAGCAAGAGCAGGGAGGGCTGCGACTATATGAAGTTCAAGGAAGTAAAACCATGATTGAAATAGAGGAATAACCTCCGGCTCTTTCTGCCGCTATGATCAGTGGTTGATTGTAGAAAAGAAGAGAAGCTATTTAGGTTGCATGCGAATGAGGTTCACTAGAGTAGTACAAATTTATGCGATGTAATGGTGTTACTCTATTAGATTACGCATCGTTGTGTTCCAGCAGGAAGGCGATCAGTTGCAATCAGAACTCGATTCTTTAAATATACACGTACTGTTTCGGTGCAGATAGGTATAGACGTCCATTTGTCTATATTAATATCCAGAGTTTTGTATGAAAGTTTACTTTCTATCATTCTCCGTATACTAAGGCTCGCGTAACCAACGCTCCAGTGTTTGTACGATGGGCGATATATGTTTAGCTTTAACTAAGAACTCTATGTATACTTAATGATGACTTTTGATGAGGCTCCAGATGCACCAGTTTGGTCAGCATGATTCGGCTTATGTGCAGTCGCACACCTAGATGCCCGTACATATACAAAATGTACAACTGCGAAATACGTGTATTAGCGATCAGAAAGGTGCCTGTGCTTTTTCTTTCTTTCGAAGCGTCGGAAAGTCTTCAAAGCTAAAAGCAATAAGGCGCTTCAGGCCGAGGGTCAGCTAGGAACAAAAAACCTACTCAACTACTGAGTATAGAGTTGTCCCGTTTGCTGTATTTGTCTCAATATCGAGATCGGAAGCTCGAAAAGTACAGGAAGACATTAAGTTATTCTAAATGAATGCCTTAGTGCGTACATAGAATAATATCTGTATACGGAGGCAAGAGCATTGAGTTGATGATCCGATTCATTTTGTGTTCTAGGTGGGGCATCAACGTATGGCAAGGTAAACCCAGCATCCTTGAGCTGAATAGGCTTTTGGAGGGAAAGAAAAGCAGGATCGGGCCTGGGATCTTGTTTCGAGGCGTCGGACTCAGTTTGCAGATGAGAAAACGTTAAAAAACCTCCTGGAGTAATAGCAAAAAAAAATCTGGCTCGACGCCAGAGTTTAACAGCATAGACATTCAGGACCGCGGTGGCTTTGCCCTGTTGTATTCTTCGGCTGGCTATTCACGCGACGTATAGCTCATCGTCGAGACACATATTCTTCTACGACAGATCAGGCCTTAAACTAGTCTCCAGTCAACCCCAGTGAGAAAGTGCGTTTACGAGAGTTAGAGAATGAAGGATCATTTCTGCACCCAATAGCAAGCTTCCCAATGTCAAGCAAGCAGTCGTATACGCCCGTAGGCGCTTGTCTGGTCATCGCGTGTAAAGCTTGCATCTAAGAGTAACTCAATAGGCTTCTACGACTAGCACGCTAGCGTATCTTTGCCTCGTTATGTGATACTATTTCATGCTCGTGAAGGATTATTTGAAGGAAGTGGACGGGGAAAACGAACGCCAAGCCATCGCAGTAGTATCAATAGGCAGCAGTGGAAAGGGAGAAGCCAAAAGGTGAGCCTGTTCTATGGTTCATGCGATTCCTTGAAACGCACTTTCTCTAGGGACCTAATATTTTTGTATAGTTCTGTGCTAGGCGGTCTCGAGCCATAGGATCGCGTCAAAAACTTCTGCATACTTTGAGTCTTGACGCAAGCCAAATGTGGGAAGCGACACGTAAAGCTGTGCCGAAAGAGGATTTAACGCAATATGTTTTCGGTTGTCCTCAATCCCTCGAAACTTCGGTCACCCTGTGTGTTCAGGGTCCTACCAAAGGATGATTACTCGAAGTCGAACTTAAAAAACGTCCTTCTATTGCTGCCCGCCCCTTGTAGTGCCCCAATGTCGTTTTCGTGTCTCTTTTCCCATGTCGAGGCTTTTGTATCGAACTCCAAGTAGACTCTGAAAATTCTGAACGAACACGCTTGTCATACAAACAGAACAGGCCTTAATAGAAGCAGTGTACTGTAAAGAGTATGCATAGTTGTCCAAGAAACGTACCTAATCATCCGCATCTCGTAATTTATACGCGGCTTTTTTCTATGTAAAGGACTAGGAGAGTGTAGGCTATGCGGAGCAAACGAAAAATAAAGGAGTGGCTGGGATACCGCTGACGTAAAATACGTCTTTATTCAAAAAATGCACTGACAATATTAGTTGTCCAATTCTGGAATTTTTATTGTAGCTTCTGAGAGGCAGTCGCCGAGAACGACTGCTTCGTTCGACTGTTACAGCTTCAATTCACACTGTCCTCTGTTTAAAAGCGTCTTCGTCTACACATTCCCACTGCTTTGGCCTGTAGCTTAAATTGGCGAAGTGGGCTTTCGTTCGCGGTACGGTACTGGCTAGCCTAATATAGCATTGTGAGATTGAGAACTAAACTCATTCGTCAATTCTCCGATTGTTCATTGCATCTCACCCCCGTCGTCTGACCCTTTTATAAGAGCTGTCCTTTTACAAGAGCTGATCGACGCATTAACCGGGCAACGGGTCTCAAGAGAGATTGTGGAGTCTCCTTTGTCAAAAGCTTCTGCAAGTCTAACGTTGTCTAGCGTCGCTCTCTTTTCGAGGGATGGGGCCAAAAGTGAACCCGGGCTAAAGACTGTGTAACGAGCATAATGTGTCTCTAATGCTCCATGGAGTACTCGACGCTGGCCAGCACTACTTCGAGCTTTACTCTCAAGCCAATAGCCGACTAACAACTTGAAGTGAAGTGCTTACATTAGAGTTGACACTTCTACAGCTTCAACGTTTCAACCCTTTCACCCCCCGCTATCTGAATTCTGCGTGCTGTATCTACTACCGCAGCAAATAAAATCCAGTCTCTGTTTAGGTGGATGCCCAGGTCATAATCGCTGGACATTCATTACTATTACGACGATGCAGCAGAGAGTGTCTAGAAATTATAGCAATGGGGGCGGTGGGTGGGGTGCTCACCCGATATTCCCTGACACAGTTCTCTCCCCTGCCCCCATCCGTTTATGCTAAGAGCTTCTTCTTCGATCGAGCTGTTCTGATTAGCACCACCGTGTGCAACGCTGCTGACGACGCGTAACATAACAGATGCGCAAAAGACTAATTGCAGCTACGCTTCTACGATTGAAAATCCACTGTTTTGCCTCATGTATGCATGCCCTGCACATGGGCACTCGAAAGTAAGTTGTGGTCCTTTTGAACGCCCAAGTCAGTTAATGTTCTATGCGGACTGAAAATCGAACAAAGTCATCTTACTGCAACCTAAAGTGTCGTACGCCGAACGAAATTAAGTGAAGTCACTATGTACAAGGGGAAAAACGAACGACCAACTGTGACTGACATTTTAAGCCTACCCATACTGGGCAGTTTGTTTATAAGTACCGGAACCAAAACCCGCGTTTTACGCTCAACCTACCTATTGCACGAAGCTATTTGTATACGTAACAACTGTGGATGTACTCCACGATATATTACACATATTAAAGAAAATAAAGCGAATGAATTAGGTTTGTCCTGTACGATGCACTGCATTGTACTAACTGATACGGCAGTATCAGGACAACGCTTTATATTCGTACTTGAGCCGGGCCTATGGTGCGATTCGTGGTTTTGCTTTATGGTACAGCAGGCGTAGCTGGAATCGAACGCGTAGCAATGCGATATAATGCTTATAGTCAATTTGATGATTTTTTCTTGTACTGCATTTCTATGTACCATTGTACTAAAGTGTACGAACGTGAAGTTGGTCATCCAACAGTTTGCCTATCGACAGTAGCTGGTTTACTGAGCTTGCTTTGTTCACAGCCGATAGCAAAACTTATACGATATATTATGCATGCACACTTCTGCCAAAATGGCGCAATATTTTTTCCATGGAGGGAGCTAACTGCGTACTCGGTTGAGTTTGTATTGGATGATGAGCCGAATGCATAAAACAACCTCATGATGGGTCACACATGAAACTTGAAAGGGCTTGCACAGAAGTGTCTAGATAAAACGAGTCATTGCAGCTTTATTGTTAGCATGATACTTTAACACTCGTCTGCCTGAAGCGCGTGACATGGGCGTTCGTGATCGGTTCACTGAAAACGTAACTTTCAGCCGAATAGTGAAGTTTGCGTAGCAAGAGACGCCTCGAAAAAATAGGTGAGGATAGGTGACCAAGAGCTAGTCTAGAACGTTTTTTCACCCTTTAGGTTTACCCTTACCAAACCGTTGATAAGAGAATAGGAAACTTAGAACTTACGTTGCAAAGCATGTATATAAAGAAAATTGTTTTCACTTATTCCTCGAGTATCCTTTAGTTATAATAACTATTAGATGAAGAAAACGCCAGTGAGAAATACTATTATTATTAGTTTTATTATCACCCAAGAGAACTACTTGTTTTATCTATATCACTACAGTTTGGTCCCAGAAGACTCACTGCGTTTTTGCTGTCATTATTGCCTAAAACGTACAACGGAGAAAACATACAAATTTTTTAGTAATACGATTTTGTCCGATTTGCTAACAAATTTCTTAATCTGACGAAAGAAAAATTGGAACAAAGATACTATCTTTCATTTTATACACCAGGCCGAAGAAACGAGGTGTCTAGATGACAAACTGAAGACTTATACATTACCAGGCAATGTCATTGTGTATCAATGTTATTTATGTTTTTTTGGGCCTTCCTCCCTATCTGATGTCCACTACTTACCTCCTTTTGCAAAATTAACGCGGGCCTATACAAAGTGAAATTCACGATTTCGGCTGGATTCTCAAGAGACTATGTATTCTATATCAAAACGTTTCCAAACAATAAAACTACATGTTGTTCTAGGTAGAGCAGCAGCGCGGTGCCAGGTTTGGTGAGCACTATCGTGTGTAATTTTTCTTTTCTACAAATAGCTGTTCTAAATGCTACTGTCATCTTGTGTTTTACGCCGTCTCCCCACTGAGAGCTTCCTAAGCGCTTTTAGATATGCAGATAGATTTTTAAATTAAAAGTATTCGAAATTGATTGCTTTGCGTCTGTTATGCCTCGAGGTGGTTTAGCCTTTATTTTACAGGTCTGACTAGCCATGTACTACATTGTGACTTGCTCAACTGAAACTTGCGAGTGCCGATTCTGACTAGTAGTTAGGCAGGCTACCGTATCTATAATTTCCTCCATCTTTCCTTCCTTAACGACTTCAGTGTTACTTCCTTCCTTTCCAAACTCCGATTACGAAGAACACGGTTCAAGTAACAGTATTACGTCTTTGACCTCCCTTGCTCTCTATGGCTGGCAGACTTATCTATGCTAGATCCTCTTCGGTACATTTCCAGCCATTGGCATATGTCAGCGTGTCCTATCTTATCCCGGCCATTTCTTTGTGTACCATCTTACTTGTTCTAGTTCTTCGTTGCTTCATGACCAGCAGCACTTACTTATAGAATAGCTATTGATTGAAGATAACTCCACGTGTATCTAAATTGTGCCATTGAGGCGAAAGCTTCAGATACATGACAATTCGAAAGGTAACATTGGCAAATCTTCTATAATTGCTTTTCAGTTGGCATCTGACATTTTCTCTTATGACTAAGTGATTGTTAAGCTGTCGAGATCAGTTTGTAAAGCTTCACTTTCTATTTTTAAGAGCGCATCAGAGCGTCCCGGAAAGCACATGAGAGCTGCCATTTTTTTTATTTGATACATTTATTTATATCTTGCTAGAAAAAAAACAGCAATATTTCTTACATCGGATATGTCTACCACGAACGTCCGCTACTTAAGTGTAACAAAATGGTATAGGATCATATATTTTGTTAAGTAAGCGAAGTCTCGCGAGAAGCATGAAACGTACGAGGGGACTGGCCACGCGAACTCTATCAGATGACGCGAGAGCCTATTCAGGAACACGTTGCGAGGGCTGACGAATAAAAATAGTTATGTTATCATGACTCGTTGTTATAATAACGTGTTATGACAGGGTTCGGCTGAGCTAAACAGCATTTTTTGCCAGTTTTTTTTTGGACATCTAGCCAGTACTTAGAACCTTTAAATTAGAACCTCTGTCGAATTGCGTGTAGAGGGCCTAATGTGTAGAATGTTTGAATGATACGCAATGTGTCAACATATGTAAGGGAAACGGGTATAACCAACTTTGTAAGGTAGCCAGATGACTAGGTATCGAAGGAAATCAACCTAACGAGTCCTGCGGTCCACTAACTGACTGTGGTCTAATAGAAAAATATATGTTTGTCGACAACAATGTAGTTGATAAAAATGCCCATAAACATGAAAATTACTAATTAAAATGACATTAGTAAGTGAAGTAAGGCTCGTATTTGCAAAACCTACTCGGTTTTAAGTGGAAGCCTTATTGTAACTGCTGGGTAACCCTGGGGTCTTGGTTCCGCCACAGTGGAAGTTGTGTAGGCTTCTCTGGAAGCATTTACGTACAGCTTCGCTATTATTAAGATATTTTAAGCTAAGATATTTTAAATTAGCGGCTTCTACGGTTTGGTGAACATATAATACCTCAATGAAAGGCTGAGCCGTTGTTATTGCTCTAGTGGTTTTTTGCTTAGAGCAAACAGATTCGTAACGACAAGCAGCTTGAACTATCGATGGTAGTAATAGTAAGATGGCCACCAATACCATCGAATAAGGATGACAAACAATCTATCGCGAAATTATCCGGGCTTATAGACACTACCAGTCGGTTGGGTAAAGGTATTTAGAGCTTAAGTTATCCGCCATAGTCGTGATGTATCGTAACGCTAAGGACAAACACTAACCAGAACTGTACAGTGACTAAGCAGAAAGCTATATTTTGGGTACAGAAACTAGCTGTTAAATTAAATTACCTATCGGATAGCTTAAGGGAAACATCTGTGCTCCGGTAAGCTTTTTTGTATATACCCCTTATAATATTAACACCTTAGTCAGTCACATTAAATTCCTCTTCTATTTTGCTAGAATTAAAAATCTACCACTTGTTTCATCAGAAGCATTAATCATTTAGACAACATCACTGAGTACCAAGTTATTCCCGCTTATCGAAGCCCAAATCGTTTATTAGACCTTGTTTCTATGACCCTCTCACTCTTCATACTTCTACCTACCGTCTCTTCTCCGTTTCTCTTAATCGACCAACCACCCCGTCCATTTACAGAAAGACCAATAGATCCTGCCTCCGAGAAAGCGGATGCGGAGTATGACGAAGGTTTGGGATTTTGAAGAGCTGGGTGGCTTTAATTGTTTAGCGGGACGAGCGAGCGCTACCATCACTGGCTCTGCCAACAGCAGCAATGTCACGATGTAACCTGCTAGCAGTTAGTCTTCGTTGCTCATTTCTTCCTCCTGTCGTCGTGCAGTTGTGCAGGAGAAGAAAAAAAGAAGGAGGAAAATGGGTCTTCTATAGTTCTAACCTACATTGTAAACCTTTTGCGCGCCGATTGTTTCACATCCCATCAATGTCAACACCCCGGAAGTAATGGGAAAATACGAAGCCAATTTTCTGCCATATGCTCACACAGACAAATACTAACATACTTTCTATTTCCCACGCACAGATGCACACGCTACCTATGCGCCACATAGCGTAGCCGCTACCGTACTTGATGAATGGAGCTTCAGAGTCTACACCATCTACGCACGCCATGACATGATATCGAGCGGCTTGAGGGTTTTTCTTTTCGCTTTTAGTTTCCTTGTCTTTGTCCGTTCATTGCTTTTCTTTTTCTCGTCACTAATAGATCAGACCGGCAAGAAGTGTCGCACTTCACCAAAGCCAACATCATTCACGATCACGGAGTCAGATATAGCTGAGTTCAGGGTACCGCAACATTGACAAGTGCCTATTACAGAGCCACGCCGGTATACAGGTTGGACATCGGGAAAGGTTGAAAGACAGCTACGTAAAATCGAATCGACAAAGACTTACATACATAAGCGAGTGTATGTAGTGTGTTTATCCTAGGTTCTCTTTTTCACCGTTATCGTCCTACGATAGTTAGGTGTAGAAATCGAAATGTGAGAGGTTCTTATGGGGGACCCGTCCGTGCCGTTTGAACACAAAATACATTTAGCTAGTACCTCCTTAATACAGTGCGACATAGAGTCATGTGCATCCAGCGGAATACGAGCGAGTGGCATTAGGCAGAGTCACATTTGAGTGTCACTGCCATGCGAAGAAGACATATAGTGTTCAATGTTATCTGGCGGCTAAAGGAAGCGTATCTGGCGAATGGAAGAATTTTCGCATCGTTGAATCGAAATCGAATTAATTCGTTCCCTGTCAATTGTGTCTTCCCGCTTAGCAGAAGGAAAGCCTATTTTCTAAACTAGCCTTTTCCCTGACAAATACGCCACAGTGAAGACTATCTTTCCCATCTCTTAGACAACTTTTCTGCTTTGGTACCAGTTAAAGGAATAAATGTATACGTGTGTATATATACCTAGTTACACTATCCTAAGCCTGTTAGGACAGCAAACGTCAGCGTTGCTCTTGATAATATTTTGGCTTATGCTGGCACCCTACCGCCGATTGCCGGTGATTCCGTTAGAGGATGGATCGATAAATGAACATCCATCAAGCACTTTCATTAGCTGCGCACTAAGATTTCCAAGTAGCTGGAGGTAGTTGATGTTAGTTCGGATGATGCCTGCGACATCAGTTGGTTTCTGGTCATGTCTGAAGCACTTGATCGCGGCTGGTACCTTTTCTGTCACTCCATTATTTTTCTAAAGTCTACCAGCTGTTATAGATCTAGGCAGCAA
>NW_019211455.1:57713984-57717063 GCF_002443255.2 Varroa destructor | reverse complement strand
AGGAAAACAAAAATATATATTCATTATTCACGGAATTATCCTTGTTGAAGCGAATTGTACTTTATTCTGTATTAACTTTGGCTTTTTCACGGTACATCTTGCAATTTATGAACGTTGCAACGTTGGCTGAGTTAATGACAAAGTAATTACAAAAGTGTGCCAAAATAGCGAAAATAATTGTAACTTTCACCCAGAAACTAGATAGTTCTTTCAGGGCGACGACTTTTTGGGGAGAACGGTGGCAAATAAATGCAGCTTTCGTAAAATGGCCGTCCGAAATAGCATACACTTACTATAGTGATGCCTCTTACTCCTGCCTCAATGCAGTAAAGAGGTTCTTGTTGGATACGACGAGCGAGAATGGGAAAGAGGAGAGTTATATCGCACCGCAATTTCATGCCTGGCCACTATCAAGCCGAAGGTAATACTAAACTATACGAGATGCCTAAATGACTGCCGTTGGCAGAGGCCAGAAGGTACCACCATCATTACTGCTCTATTTGAGTCGGTATACGAAAGAGGGGTCACGTTAGACTTTGCACTGACGAAGGCTTTTGGTCTTTTGCTTATAAGAGCCTGCTTTCTCCTCGTCCCATGCTACGGTCTGGAAGTCCGAACGACCGCCTTTTTATCCCACAAGACTATAACTTGCCAACGATCTGTTCTTCAAACGATCGCTCGTAACAAGCTTTCCTTTGTTTTGCTCTTGTCCCTTGAGTTCATGGAAAGTATAACATGCGCGAGCTGCTGAACTGCTACACTACTAGAACCATTACTGCACTACTATTTAAGTAACTGGTAAATGATAGAATGATTAGGCTGCACCGCCGTTGCAGCCGTCGTCACGACTAAATCACCGCACTGACTAAATCCAGAACTAACATCGACTGCAACATGAACAACCCAAGCACCGATACAAAAATAATAGTTGTCTTCGTAAGGTGCAATAAAAACAACTTCTCCAGGCGAAACGCTACAGGAATTCGTAACCCAAGGAAATGCCCTCTTACTGGAGAGTGACAAGTAAGATAGACCTCTACTTTTGGATAAACTAACACGGTCACAGCTAGCACCGTATCAGCTATTCCTCTACCCCCACCTGTGTAGTAGTCTCGTCCTGTTCCGCAGTCTCTGCGCTCATCCTAATGGAATCTGCTAGTACCAGCCGAGTTCCGTCTGTCAGCCCGTACGCTCTCCTCTATTCACACCTGCTGCCACTTCTTTCTTCTTCCAGGACGTCCTTCTCTTCACACACGCACAAACACACCCCACAGAACCACTGTTACGTTGTCTGATCGGACCGAATCCGATAGCAGGTGGCAGCACTCGCTGAACAGGCAAGTACAACTCAACGCTCGAACAGACCACGTGCCATCGCAGTACGAGGTTACTGTTGTAACCTTAAGGAAAGGGGCGGGGGAACAAGGGAAAGGCTGGCCCCTCGATGTTTCCCTGCCGGGGTTAGCAGAGTGTATTTGAATTTTAACACGAAATGCAGAGTCGATAGGATCGGTATAATTCTAGTCTTACGTAAATAGAGGAAAAAAGTTGGACAGTCCGATCGGACTGTTTTAGAAACTGTTCGACGGGTAGCCGCCATCGGAAATACGTCAAGACATCATTTGGCGCTCTTCTACAGTGTTGGACATATTGATAGCACTTTATATATGCAGGCGGTTGATGTAGTGGGGAAAGTAGCTTAGTACTTCACACCATCAGCCCTCAGAAGAACCTCGCATTCACGTGGAAAGAAAAGTAAAAATTAAATTAGATATGTGTTTCCTTTACGCTTATGTCATTTATTAGAGAAAATCTGAATTTTATTATACGACAACGCATTTGTGGGAATTAAATAGGATCAGAATTCAGTGTAAAGATTAAGCTTTAGGTGAACTGATTGCTCCATTTGGGAAACGGCTCATTTATGCAATAATATTTAGCGTTTGTGCTTAGCAGTAGCTTTACTGCTGTCACTGTAGATCCGATAAATACACATTATCCTTATTGATAATCCGGCTATATGATATAGTCGGAAAGCTTTTGCCCTTTATCGTATCATATTCTATAAATCTATTCATCAGGACGTAATAAACCTCTATTCAAGCTCCTCCTGTAGTGCGTTTTCTACTAAATGTAAGTCCCTGTCTCCCAGGCAGTGTATAGTACATGTGCTATAATACCGTAAGATATATTAAATCTGTAATCTTAACAACATGTATTACACGGAAATGCCAACCGGACAGCGGACAGACGATCCTTGTGGCAAGAACATCGTTGCACAAAGGACTGACTTCATTCAATGATTCTATGGGAACTGATTGTTCAAATACAGCTGCGCTCAGCTTCCAACCTGATGTACACGTACAGGAGGGTACTTATGTCGACATTTATGTACAGTGAGAAACCAAGCTGAAATGGAGCTGGCATTTTTTTTTTTACTACACTTTTGCGACTCGAGCAGATAATCAGCATTGGCCATTTGTGTGCGTGCATATAGCAGTCATTCAGTGAAAGTATCAAGGTTAAGGAACAACGACTCTTTAGTCCGGACGTATAATCCCGTGTAACGAGACTCCATAACAACGTGATGTTTCTCTGTGTGTTTGTACGTGCGGGTTTTACCCCGTCTAAGGAAGAATAACAATTTGCTTCGTTACCATTAATGACTGCGTTATCCTATTTAAATAAAATACTAAATAAATAAAAAGGAATTGAATTCGTAAGGAGTGGAGCTCAGTCGGTTAAAGCTAAAGCCATTTGTCATTGAGGTTTGTCTACAGTAAGAAGAATTGTGATAGCTTATTCTCCGCAGTAACGAGAGGTTTTCGGGGTTTTACATGTTATAGTTGTTACTCTTATTTAGGCAAGCTTTTTTTGTTACTATTGACTTATCTTATACGCAATTTGCTTATAAATCGCGGGCACCGTTTGGCTAGGTTTGATCCATATGTGGAACAAAATGCTTAATTAACTCAAAAATATATATAAATGATAAATATTACTAATAATGATAATAATACTACAACTGCTTTGTATTATGCGCACTAAATGCTTCAAAGGAATTGCTCTCCACAAGATA
>NW_019211455.1:57691137-57713884 GCF_002443255.2 Varroa destructor | reverse complement strand
ATATATACGTATATAAAATTTATCACCTTCGAAATTTGTAATGTTCTTCGTACTGTCCTTCTTACTCGCATCATCGCATGTGCTAACGCGACCTTACATAATATATCACATGGAGCGTGTGTGTGTGTGTGCCCTGAAAAGTTTGCTAGTTTTTGTGCGTTTGCATAAGGCCACATTAAAGTGATGTTCCATGTAGGAACCAGAAACCTTCAGGCCCTGCGCGGATTATCTTGGCCCAGCTAAACCTTGCGATCGTTGCTAGACGGTAGTCCGAGCCTGACACTAGGACTGTGTCGGGCTCGTACCTGCTTCAATTGTGGGCAGTTTTTAGGTCGACCCTCTACGGTTAACCCCATACATCTCGTTTCCAAAACGCGCCACTCCATACACGTTCGGCTAATGCCGCTACCCTGTGCCAGCTCTTTTCCCATCTTTCTCTTTGCGCCTTTCTTTGAACGTATTCTCCGCAGAAACCAAAGAGAAAGTGGACAGGGAACTTCGTTCCTTCATGATGACGATAGCAGAGCGAATAAGACTATGCACGTCAAAGGTGCCGCAGGACTAGCAGATCCGTGCAGCAAAGCCAAGCTAGCTCTAGCTTCGTCTCGGTGTCAGCCCTCGTGGACCAAACGGAAGATTTGCATTACAAATGACAAAATAACGATATATATTATGGGCGTGAGGCTCAGCTGGTGGTGGCCAGAATAATGATATGTAAGGGTCGCACATGGATGGTAAAGACCAGGACAACGATGGAAAGGAGGACTGAGGCTTAGATAAGGCTAGCCTCGACAGGCGAACCTGGTATAACCGCAAAAACTGTGAATACATTTGTAAAAAAATTGACGACCTTCGTTTTGAATATAGGATTTTCGATGAACTTGTATAAGCATAACGCGGTATATCACACCTCTGTGATACCACATTGGTGGGTAGATTAAATAGCGCTTATATAGGCGTATATATATATATATATATATATATATATATAGGCGTAACGACTCTGTACTTTTTGAGGTTTCTTCGACGACTGACGTAGATGACCGTCGCTACGGTATTTGCGGTTCGTTTTTTTCGTTAATTTTTATGTGAATGTGAATTTGTGCATAGGTGAGCATATTTGACCCGTTCATTCTTCATTCTGAAATAAACAGTGTGACCGATCGCGCTATGCTCACGTGCTCAATATGGAGCTGAAAAAATAATAAGCTTGTACTGTGATGTTTCGTTGTCAAAATCAGTCTTACGATAGACTAACGTGGACGCAGCTCATACATTTTAAAGTTTCTAGGTAACGTATTTTTTCGGCTATCTTTCGACTTAAATCGAACTATGGCCTCTTTGGAATTAAATCACCGAAATTCACTGATTTATATTTGTTTTTTTCTTTTTGAAAGGGAAAACTAATTAATCAGTCACTTTCTTATTTCTAAACAAACTGTAATTTCGCAACTTAACTCATATTGCACACGTAGAGCGACCGACTAATGATTAAGCTCAGCGGAGTGTTTCCAATGCTTTCTGCATAACTATGTACTAGATCCACTTTTCCCTGACTCAACTGCATTGACTGCTTTAAAATTAATGAAGTTAGAGATTCTATTGCTAAGCAAAAGATAAATCGCCAACGAAGGGCCATAACGGGCGACAGTCGCCGCGACTTTTTCCTGCCGCCGTCGCTCAAGGCCAATCGTTGTTGAGGATGTTGCCGCCATCATGGAGAGATCTGCCTTGTTTTATGTAGATGTTGGGATATTTTAGGGTGATTTGGATATCCAACTTGTAACCGATGGGGATCACTCAAAGGAAATTAAGAGAAGACGAAAGAACCTTAACAAGGGTCTAGCGATACTGACCCTGACGGTTACTGCACGGTGTCAACAGATCGGAAATGGCAGAGGTCAGTATACGAGGTTCGACAGGAGCAGACCATTCACGTACTGTGGTATCATGAAGGTTAATTTAGATGCGAAAGGAAGATTGTAGCTATAGTGGCTAGCCCTTTGCGAACAGCTGCTGCAAACTGGTCCCCCTCGATTCTTACTCCAAAGTTATCCTTTATTGGTTCGTTTGATTGGGGTTCTTAAGGGTTTCACTCTGCTATCTATGGTAAATATAATCCTTTTTATTACTCATTTTAAAAGGAGACATGATGTCGTGATCCTCGTGAAATTGCATTTCACACAAGCTAGTAGGCCCATGAATGGTACGCTGACAAAGCCATACGACGAAGTAAATATAAACATATTCTATTTTGGTGCTTCGTAAAAATACTTAGTTCTCTAGTTGATTATTCAACGAGATTTTTCGGCGAAAGACACACACTCTAAGATTGTTTAACTTTGTTGTACTTACGCAGTATAGTATTGCATGGGTCCGACGAGTGCTGTTTCTCACGTTGTACGTCACCTCGTCCCCGGTGGCTGTACCAGTTCTACTTGATAATCATTGTAATGTGTATAAGTTCACCCTTGATGATATAGTAAACAATACATCTCTGTTAAATAGATTACAGTAAACTGTTTATTGTTGTATGGAATGATTGGACCTAATATCACAACCCACATATCATAACCAGCAGTAAACAAGTTTTTGCTACTTTTTTTACTACCTAACCTAGTGTAGCGAAGCAGAGATTCGCTTACGTCAGCTATGAAGACATCGGCACAAAAAGAAGTTAATTCCTTGTTATTAAACATATTGTCGCTTTTTGGTAAAGAGCTAGGATTTGCATTTTTTTCCTGTAATGGAAACGTCCAGATGTTACAGATACAGATGTTTGCGACTAGATTATAGTCTTGCAAAAGAATCAAGAGCTGCTGAAAGGAAGCATGTTGCCAATGAAGAGGAATCGGCGAGCAGGCTTCCACTGGAGATGTATTAAAACTTCTCCCTCAGGACGCGGAGTACAGAGGTGTCGTTTTTGTTACCCAGCTACCCCGCAGCACGAAAAGCAAAACAAGTTTTGGTCCGTTCCTGGGTAACGTGAACAACAATGCACACTAAGCGTTTTCCTCTCGTGGTATTGGATTGTGCTGCCGCTTGCACGGTGCTAAGGGGGTTGATGTATTTTGCGATCCTGCTCTCCTGGAAATGCAGCTTGAGGCAGCGGATACAGGTAGCTAGAGAAGTATTATGACATGGAAGAGGGCAACAATCCAGAATCTGACGAACAACAGGAAATGGGAGGAAAGTCGATACCATCCGAATGGTGTGGCTGCTGTCATGGCGTAACCATGTTGGCGTTCAAAACGCGAGAAAGAAAGTACGCGGTTGCTTGAGGAAATCCGAGCTGAGAATCAGCAAGGGATGGTTTGGCGTCGTCTTTTGGCCGGGCGTAAAGGACCCAGATAACTGAATTGTTGTATGAAGCGCCACAGTGGGTAACATATAAACACCTGGCAGCAGTAGACCTATACGTACGAACTGTCCCGTGATGGTTTCAGGGTCTGATACGCCGAGAAGACGAAGATCGAAATTGTCTGGTGTAGAACTCTTATGTGATAGCGCCTGTCCGGTGTGCACAAAAGGCTGCCATCCATCAATTTCCTCAGGTATTTCTCAAGGTCACCGTACACCAAGAAGGGTAGACTTCCTGGAAAAACTTCCTGGTGCCGACCGGACTTATTAAGTCCGGTCGGCACCTATTCTACGTAAATTAAAATAGATCTCCGAGCTCATCTTGTCTGGGCTACGAAAAGGCATTCTAAAAGGCCGTATGTACTACTCTTAGTTCGCTGAGTTCATAGTCCACTGCTATGGAAGTATTCGTTCAAAGCAACAAGTAAAAAGTCAATTTTGCTCAATTATCATACTCTCTACTGCCTTATTACTATTGAAAACACACGCAGGCGAAGTATGTAACTCTCTGAAAGTGTGGGACAATAAGCAAAGAAAACGAAAATCACATTACTTTTGTCATTGAAGGAATTATCTATTACGTCATAACTTAATACATTCGCCCTGATCTTCTAGACACGATGAAAAATTCATGTTTTTCTAACAGGGTATACAGAGGGGTGCTTGGCACCTCTCACAGAGCAAAGTTGAGTTGAGGTTTAATCGCTCTGTACAAACATGGATAGAACAACGTCGAAAAAATTCAGCCCTCAAGAGAGCATCGCGGCATCATTAGGGAAAAAGGTGTATGGCTTGCGGAATGTTCCAGAATTGATCTGTTGATTTTCCATTACACTTCAGACATGAATGAGATTTTAATTTGAAAGATTTTTTTGGCGAGACACATAAACGTATTGCGCTGGGTTGCTACACCGTAGAACCACTACTCGTACCACAGTTTTTTGTTTCATGTCATATAATTTATAACTAATCCATTTGACTGATCAGCAACGGCAAGTCTTGCTTGTTTAGGCTTAACTAAACAGCTTTGCCTATTAATAATAGCAAATCATGTGGTCTTTTATTAGGATTTCCATTACGTTATGAACTATTTGTCTGCGCACTCGTTGTCTTAACGTCCTTCACCAGTCATGTAATGTATACTTTTAATTGCTGTTTCGTAGCCATTAGCAAGGGAGCGACAGTTAACCTGTACTTTTTTTTTTTTTTTTTTTTTTATATCAGACTACTTCCTTATAACAATGAGGCTAAAAGCAGAAGACCTGCAACCTCAAAAAAAAAGACCATAAGTTAAAGGCTGAAAGACCACCAGGGCTACAATTGTAGTCGCCCATTTTTAGTCAGCATTTCATTATATGCAGCTCGAAGACACCAGGCTCGAAAAGTGTCGTTGACAGCGCCCGAGTCGGCTGCCCCACTGCTGCCCTCAGCTATACAAGCAGGCTGCCCTATTCGAAGATAGAATATACCTAAACAGTGGTTTTACTACTGGTGCCACTCTGCAACTGCTGCGCTAACTGACAAGCGCAGACTTTCTGAACCTGTGCCAATCTGGCAATGAGAACGAATTTTAAGGTAGAGTTTACTAATAGCACTAGCTGGTCTCTTCAAACGGAAAGTCCATTGCTAGGTGGGTCTTTTTCGAACTTGGCCTGGTCCTGATCGAGTGCAGATTGATATGTCGCACATGAGTGGAGAGTGTAGAAAACGCCACACTCGAAATCAGGGCAGTTAGTTTTGTGCTTCGTAAACACAGGTTTTTTGGCCGGGGGTCATGTGGGCGTAAGCTCACATTTTCCAGAGCTCAGTAACAGTGTGATCCACCTGTTTGAAGACAATTGATCTGTTACGAGGTTGTTAATTTTATCAGACAAATAAGAGTCATATAGCATAAGGATCATATAGATACTAGAGTTTCAAACGCGAAAATGGATTGTACTTTCTACGTACTTTCTATATGTAAGAATCATAGTAATCAGGACATTGATTTCGAATCGGAAGTAAACTTCAACCACTATTTTTTTTTGTTCTATTGTTGTTTGCCATTAGATCCCTTAATATTTCTCATTTCGTCGAGCAATTGACCCTACCGTTTTAGGATATCAATTTTTTATCATTACGGCAAAAAAGATATCTGTCTTTTAGAAATATTCAAGGATAGAAAGATATCTTTTCGTTACTAACTAGCTCAAAATATTTATTATATGTTACTTAAGCAAACTGGAAGTTCTTGCAAGTATTATTAACGGTAATGAAGGTGGGTCGCTTAGCTGCGAGCTTGAGACTTCTCTTATGTGTTTCTCATCACGCGTCGCTTGAATTACAGGCCACAATGGGACCATTTCCTGCAGGATCTATCTTCGCAAACGCCTAGACACTCACAGTCATACCTGTATATGCAGCCTGAGTATACTGGAGAGGGTTGCCATACACCGAACCACTTATTGTCTCACTCCATATATATGAGCGGAACGACGAAAGGATATACATCAAAAACGCATACCCAATAATCGCATATAGAAGAAGGACGAGAGAACGGTTCAAGAACTAAACGAAATCTAGAAGAACTACGCATCGCCTTGCCACTTGAACGCCGTAATGGCAAAAACGACGTTTTCCAACAATTGCGACCATTTTCGTGGCGTAGTAAGCCTAGGCTCAAGGCACGTCCTGCGATAGGGTAGCTGGTATAGCGCTAGTCCAATCCATAATTATAGAGACTTCTCAGTAGTTGTCTGTGTGAGTTTCTGCTGTTCTTTCGCGCTTTATAGGAGCAGCAGAGCAGAACCGAATGATCCGCCGTCTACGATGCCTACCGCCATGATACCCGACAGGATCTTGGAGCGAGCTTACATCTATTGGACTCACTCCGCTCTTCCATTCCTACTATGCCCCTACTGGCAAACCCTGCCACTATTTGTCAGGGAACCGCCGCAACTTGCGTATCGAGGACGTTCACCTTCCGTGTTAGATTGGCGAGTTGACAGAGAATAGTGGACTCTTTCACTATTCTCTGTCTCTTTACGCTGTAAATTTCCATAACAATTACAGACCTCTCGTGGTGGTTTGGCGATCCGAGGTTCCTATTTTTGCACTAATAATCATTACATACCCTTAATGTTTTCTGTCAAAGAAAAGAAGGTGACTCGATATTGCTCCTACATCATTTCGTATTTCATTTTCGAGCACCCAAATTCTTTTTTCTTGTCCTCTTTCGTCAGCTTTTGCCATAGGATGCTTAGAGACCTTTCTCGTGGTTCCTTTGAAAGTAATGGGATTATACATTGTGGTGACTGTGCCAATTTGAAAAATGGCAAAAAAATTTGATCGAGAGAATATTCGACAGCAGAATACCCTGTCTGTAAGATCATCTAAAGCCTGAGCGTTACCAACTGCACTTGGCCACTGTATATGTATATATATATAAAACGCTAGTATTATTATTATTTTATTAACGCGATTCATGATGATCATTCGTATAGCCCCTGACTTGTAACATTCATATGACTAGAAAGCTTCAAAGAATTGAAGGTTAAAAGGTATAGTTGCTCAGCTTAGGAGAGTATCAGTGTGCCAGGCTTCCAAGCAAGATCAGCAGGGGGCAGCAGCCTATTTATCAAAGTTCCCCTGCACCTATTACAAAAACATCTTTCACTAGGCTCATAGAAAAACACGCGCTATTCATAATTTACGGTGGATCGTGAAACGGATAACTACGTCCCGGTTTGTCTGGCCCCGTTCCTTCTAGTCATTGGCCCTCATCGTTCAGATGCTGCGAAATTCACCGTTTATCTCGGCGAACTTCTGCCCCCACCTGGGGTACAATTCCTAGAAAATTCAATTAAATAATCACAGATATTGGTATCATTTTTAAAATGTATATGCTGGTTGTTCTTAACGTATCTGCAAAATATTCCCATGTTCCAACAAGCATGCGAGAAGCTCGCCATTACTCACAAGAAATACAGTTGCGTACGTCTAGGTAAAGCCATTATAACGACGGTAGGTCTGTAATACAATGATTTACCAATAATAGTAAGGAGAAGGCTGATGCTTAGAAATAAATCGTTTTTACTGATAACAAATTGAACTTTTTGCCATTTTGCGAAGAGAAGAAGAAGCCAAAGGTAGATCGCATTATTCACAATAGAAAAATAAATAGTTGTTACCTATAAGTGGGTTTTATAAGGGAAAAGTCACTATTGATTTCGACAAGTTGGTGGGCAAAACAATGATTCATGTATAGCCAAAGTTTGCTGAAGACTTCAAAAAAAAAAGTGAAGAATTCTCTTTACAGGCTAACACAGCGAATTAATCTAGCTATGTGTGAAGATAGAATTGAACATGTAGGAAACATCGATCAAGCATGACGTAATAACTAGAGCAAGATGAAGGACAGTCTATGGTGTCGTTAACGATGAGTCCAATTATACTCTTGTTATGATCGTAAAAAATACAAATAGACAGCCGACATCTACATGCCAGTCACTTCTGCTTTCGCTCACAACCATACCCCTTATCATCACTAGGTATTATTAGACATGTACATAGACAGCCACGTTAGCATATCGTTTTGCATGCCCCGTATCATTTTCACTTAAAATTCAATCATAAGAACTTAGGGTTCCTCGACATATGACATAGATAGATTGTCCTAATCATGAATTTAATTACTGTTGCTATGGCAAAAACCGGAGAGAAGGTCTCGGGTACGGATCAATTAGCGGCAAGGTGCTTCGCGGTCCTTAAGACAAATGATGGAACGATGTCACAAGTCCATACGTAATAGTTGATACAGCATGTCTGCTCTATTTACAGACCAGGACCAGATGAGATCAATCGTAATTAGCGGTACGACGCGTACAAACTACTATTGATTTAATTCTCAACGCAGGAAAAAGAAATCAACGTTTCCTAGTAAAACGTAACGCTAGTGTGTTTGGACTATGCTAAGATGCCTGAACACTTGCCGAAATCTAAGATCTGTACGCACAAGGCCAAATAATAAGTGAAAGTAAATCGACTCTTTAACCTGAATAGCAACTTTGAGCAGCTGCGCGTCGTTGAAACATCAGATAACTAGGAGTGTGTATTTCTGTGACTCGGCAGTGCCGGCCACTACCTATCAGCTCCTAAAACCATGAGGGGATTCTATTATTTTTTGTAAACTCGTTCGCTTGCACCAGTCTCTACCAGTACGAATTTAGGGCCATCCATTTAAATTTGGCTTTTTGCGTAATCCTGCAGTTATGGTTGATTTGCCTGTCTAACTATCGAAGCTGGGAAGTGTCCCCACTTCGAATCCCTATTACTTTCACAGTCAGCCGAACAGACATCGACAAGGCTAGCGTAAGACGCGATCCGTTTTTCCCAAATGTCAAAGCTTATTGTGAGCCTTTGTGCCTTAAGAATGTTGTTCTTAAACTGAATGACGAGCTGTTGTTGTTATGTGGGTATGCTGTACGCTGTGATTGGTGGACTGCTATAGACGATACGACTATCTATTCAGCCTAGGCATATTTTTTGTGTTTTTTCAATGGATATTTCAGCAACGGCCACATTTGGCCAGTCAGAGGACAAACATTTCGAGCACACAAGCTTCTAATTAAGACTCTCGCTGCTACGTTTCGACATATTAGTTCAAGAAAGACCTTATCTTAGACAACCGACCTACATTCGACACTTTGCATTTGTAATTATTTGATTGTATTTATCTACATTTTATAGTGATGAAAACGCCTGCGATTGCGTGTTCTCTCTCTCTCTCTCTCTCTCTCTCTCTCTCTCTCTATATATATATATATATATATATCGTTCTACTCTAAAAGCACTTCAAACAGTGAATATTGTTTCTAAACTTTGTTTTCGTCAATGGGGGGGGGGGGATCTTATATTTGATCAGAACATGTAGTTTTTTTCCGATACGTAATCGCCTGCATCAAGCCCTGTATCACACTGATGTAAGTAGGCAATTTGTATACGTTCGTCATTCGTAGCGATACGTATTAAGTATGACGTATTTTAGGAGCCTTGCCGACTGGACAAACAGCAGCATTTTTGCTTCTTATATAAAGTTTTTTAGGTTGTTTATGGAATGTGCGTTCGTTTTTATCAAATTGCTAACCGCTTATGATGCATTATAGCTAGTAACATGTAGAACTAGAAGAAAAGCCACCGTTGCCCGTCTCTAGACGCTAGTCTTCTTTAAATCCACAGAATTTCAATTTGTTTAGTTTAGGGTGGCAGCATATGTATAGGGACGTATTACCTTTTCATATCTAGAAAAATCTTTTGTTGAACTGAAGACTAATTCAACGTCTCAAACGTTCTCAGTCGTTTTTGTTTATTATTCCTGCGATCTTTCTTTCAAACTGCCAGCTGTTTTACGACAAGTAGAGATGTAGTCGTCTCGTCGTATCACGCTAAAATGTGTCTGATATTTTAGACAGCATCAAGTATTGAACAGGATCTTCTTAGCTTAGAAACAGTGTAATTTAAATGCAAAACGTGTGGCATGAGCCCACTTTTATTTTGACAGGTGAAGGCTGAAAGCATGAGAAGGTGTATCATTATTGTAGGAACTTGAAGCAATCAACAATGACCGGAAGGGTGTCCAATATACAAACAGTCCTAAACAGGAAGTTCGACATACTTTTATCTTAATAGATGCCATCAATGGTCTTTTCTATAAGAGAACATGTGCTCAAGAGATTCTGGCGGCCACAAAATAAATTTCAGCTTGTTGATTAATATTCATTTTAGATCTTAAAGTTCGTAAACACATCCATTGTAATTGCTATAGAGGACTTAAGTGCGCATAGCGCATTGAAGTGACGAAAATGCCCTGTATTGTCTCTTGTAACGTATGATAAAAATTAGGAATTATGCCTGGCATTATCTACCCCCTGAATTTTGAAGCTTATCGGTGTTATTGTTCGCTGCCATCTGCCCAGACGCACTACAAAAGGTCTCATCGAGACTCTTTGCTTCATGCTCATTCCGCTAGGTAACTTCATTCTCTTTTCTATATGGACAAGGCTATTTCGTCCTGCTTCTTCTTTGTCCTTTTTAGCGTCACCCAGTGCTCGCGAATGCACTCGATAAGGTGGTTGCAAAAGAAGGAACAGCCGTAGCGGAGGTGATGTCGGTGTCGCTGCTACTGGTGCCTCCTCGCGCTGCCCCTTTGGGCTGTCTCCTCTTTCCTTTCTAGCCATTCGGTCGGCAATTTTTTGAAGAGAGCTGGACAGATAAGGACAAACAGACACATTGCTTGCCCACTTTGTCGCTGTCTGTCTGGATTTTTCACCCGATGCGACAAGCCAACAAAAAGTCGCGTCCTATCGGTTGGGGCCGGCCCATTTTGGCGTTAGCCGTGTCCAACCATTGGTTACTGACGGGCATCTCCGGTCCCATCCTTCCTATTTCTTCTGTTTTCCATTTCTGTCTGGCTTCTTTGCCCCATCAGGCGGCAAAACCCACCCTCGTCCTGAGTAATTTCCGCTTCTTTCAAATGGTACACGAACGTGAATGCGGACTACCCAAACGCTAGCAACGACCATCTAGAGACGAAAGGAGCGTGCGAGCGGACGATAGAAAGGAGAGATAAGTGAGAAGCTGGAAACGCTGGGAGAACCGGCTGGGAACTAAGGATCGAAGTGACGCAAGAGAGGGACGAAAAAAGGAAAATTTCTTTCTTCTTCTTCGTCGTATGGGCAACTGGACCGGCCCCTTACTGACGAAAGAAGACGACGATTTCGCGAACTGACGTAGCAGCAGCGATAGCAGGAACGCGTGAGACGAAGTATTCTCTTGAGGGAATCGCATAAGAGGGCAGGAAAACTAGTCCACCTGTCTCTACTTCTCTTATGGCGGTACAATTCCATAATGGCACAAGCGACTATTGGCGGAGCGACCCTGATGTTGCAGGGTACATCCAACACGTCTCGCTTGTTTCTCACATTCGTCTGCGTGGGACAGCGGCAGTGACGTTTGCAACGCTTTGAATTTCGTAAGACTTCGATGTCAGCTCCCTTAAACCCATGCTTCAGGTCTTTACGGCTAGTTGAAGAAAAGGAAAGAGCCGCCGTGGCGACTTCTGCTGCAGACCATCCTCTAGTTTTAGAGCAAAGAATGTCGCAGAGCTTCTTTCTCCAGTCAGTTTCTCGTCGTGCAGGCTGTTACTTGGACTAGCAGCATAAGCTTTTTTTTACTGTCCTCGAATCTTCTTAGGTCAAAAGTCTGCTAAGTTTTGTCGACGTTTAAGCAGAGCGGTCACCTCCTGGCACGCGAGCGGTTCTAGGTCATGTCGGGCCTGTATACATATGTACAAAGACAAGTCGGGAAAATCTGTCGGTAGCCAGTTGGATGATACGCCCCGGAACAGGCGATGCCATAGACTCACTAGAACGACGGAGACAAAATTATGCTACTCCTGCTGGTAGAAGCTATGGCGCTTTTCTACATTCACCGCTTACCCCGGGCTATCGCTGGGTGTTTTTGATTGCTTGAAGCCGCTGGCGTTGTAGTGGCAGTAACGGTGATGAAGCAGCTAGACTCTAAGGCGCCAGCCTCAATGTTACTCGCCTGCTCACCCCTAAAAAGACGCTGCTTTTTTCTGGGCTCTTGAATCTTCTAGGACACATCCGGAGAAGAAAGGGTAATGGACACCAAGAGGAGCTGAAATGGAATAGCCTTCTTTGCCCACTTTCGCACAGGAAAATAATGTTCCACAAGCGAACAACGCCAAACGGAAGCGTTCAGAGGAAACGTTGATAGTATGGGGGCATTCCCCTCTCTGGTGAGTTCTGTCAGCGGCCTACCAACCGAGGCGGAATTCGATAATAGACTATACTCATCGATGGTAGGATTATCTGGACAAAGGTTGGGTAAACCCGAACTGACATTTGGAATTTGGTCTTAGCTCTCTTATTCCCGTTAGCTGCATTGTAATAACGGCAGCGTTGGTTTACTCACTTCGGTAGCCTTTTTTGTTGCAGTTAACACCGAAAAATCGACAGGTGTGAGCGAAATACACACGTTTGTAGAAAATCGACACCTGTTGCAGAAACACCAGCTGCATCAATAATGGAATACGACTAATACGATATGCAGGTTGGAAGGGGCTTTAATTGTAAAGCGAGGCTAGATGGTGCATCTGATCCCGTCTTTAGGTCTATACTACTCGTCAGTGGCTTAGGCCGCGAACAAGGTTGCGCGTTGTTTGCCTTGGCCAAAAAAAAAAAAGGACTAAAATGATATTGCTCCTATATCAGGGTTTTGCATAAACTACGTCTTGCGCGAAGCCCAACGCTGGCCTGATCCAGGAATTCATGAAGAAAACAGCCTCGTTCACTGCCTGCCGAATCGGGCAACTAGAGGTTATGCATCGACAAAGATATCCAAACCTTTGTCTCGTTTATCTAGCGTTCGAGGGGGAAATCTTGTTTCTATTAAAATATTGATCAAGGACGATAAAGGAAAAGGATCGTTAGAGTCCAGTAGTGCCAGCTGTTTGCCTAGTAAGCTCTATCATCTCGTACAATCACAACGTTCAGTAGTCAGCAAATTTAATGGAAATATGAAATGTATTGAAGTCAATCTTTTTCTTCGACTATAGCCAATTGACGGTGCACGAACACCAATAACTAGAAAAATAGCTAGAAATGCACTATATTCTCTTCAGTCACTTGGTATTAGTGGCACCTGTTTGTTTCCCGCATCGGTGACTCATACTTATCGCCAAAAGAAAAACATTCCTTCTGATATTAGTAAGCATCTAGGGATTAATAAATGTATACTCTTTGTTTTCTTTCTTTTTTCCATGTTTTTCTCGTCAATGCAGCACCGATCGCGTTGGCTGTACATGGAACGATTAAATCGAATCAAACGATTTAGCGATAATGTCCTTATTTGCAGTCGCCATTCATTCGGTAGTGCTTTGCTTAGTGAATGTGGTAAATGATAAACAATAGCAAAAGTGAGTGAAGGCCCTTAACGTGATACCAAATATTGTGAAAAGTGTGCCGGTACGAAACGATGTTTCTTATGTCCTTCCGAAAACGACAAATGATTGGGCAAAACAACTACCACTATAACGATTACGGCTAGTTGTAGCATCGAAAACTGCCCCTCTACACTTTCGCGCGCGTCTAACGGCGACGCAATTGTACAAATGTTGCTTCTAGCACGAACACCATCCTTACACATTGCTACACGGGATAATGCGCGTGTTTGTTGTTGTGGTGCCGTTCCCGCAATAGTATACACACACACACACACACACACACACACACACACACACACACACACACACTTAAATATATATATACACATCGTAGAGGTCTGTTGGCATCATGATTATTGCCGCCACCATCACCCGCCCCAATTTCTTCCAGCTGTTCCTGCTGCCGTTGGTTAGTGGGCACCAGACACCAGCGCATCTGCGCGACGTCGCGGCTGCAGCGGTAATCAGCGCAATTTTCGCATGTGCGCAACATTTTGGTAATACAATAGTGATAGATGGATAAAATAATTGAAGAAAGTAACTGTGAGAGAAGTGATGGCAAAGGGCGGTAAATGAACAGGGCTAAAATTCCGCCCTTGCTTTAGGCCACCCTTACCACGGCTGACTATTTGATACCATGAATGCACGTAGCCTGGTAAGCGTTTTTATCAGCCCGATAGAGATGATATGGATCAGCAATTGTTACTCTTGTTGCAGCAACTGCTATTGTTGCCATCAGGGCGATCCTAATAACATGTTTATAGAACAGTACACAGGGAAGACTTTGCCGGACGTTATGGTGAAATTACGATGGCCTATTATAGCAGTATTGACCTGAACGGCTATATAACTCTGTAGCCATTTCAGAAAGTTGTTACTGGCTTAACGCATAGTAAATAGTTGGACGTAGCCGATTCTGACCAAAGAAAAATAGTCCCCGTTGGTGAAACTGCCATCAAATAGGCCATCAAATTGTTGTCACCTTGTTTGCGAAAATATGAGTAGACTTCGTCTTCCATAATGAAGGTTTGATCGTCAAAGACGTTTCGAAGGTTCAAGGATAGGTGGTCGTCTGAGGGGGCGAGATGACGTACTTTTCGAGTGCTCTTGTGCAGTGCCGCTATACCGAGTAGCCTTCTAGCCGTGATGCGTCTGCGAAATTGCAGAAAGCCTTAATAAAAGACGGCTTGACACGCACTCGAGTTGATGCTTTGTTTGAGATGCGCCGAAGCAGGCATTAATTACCTAGTAATGGCGTCTTGTCGTATTGAGTCCGCTTTACGTCGCTCGTCAGAATCCGATCCTAAGAACATCGTCTGAGATTGGTTCTCTCACAGGCCGCGAGCAGACGAACAAACGGTCTTTCTCTAACGGATAAGGAATCTACTTTTGACATTTGTACTTTTTTTCATTAGGCGCAGATCGTTCCTTCTAATACATCCAACTTTCAATCTGCAACGACGATGAAGAAAATCCTTAAAAAAATAACCTTTTTCAATTATTGACTCTGTCTGCCCTTTTTAAGCCATAAAGACCGTCCTAAGCAAAAAAAACACCTCTGCAATAAAAATTTCAGATACATCAAATTCCTTGAATTGCATTTCTCGCCGTGCGAACCGAAACAACTGTGCCCAAATAGTAACACTAACTTCGACGAAAGTTCCTCCTGAAGTATATCGAGTGTGAGCTTGGTGAAGGAATCACATCGATTTTCTCGCAGTGAGGGCCTATTCTTCGGCCAATGAATGAAATCGCATGCGCGAGGAATTCAGTCAAAATATGCTACCAGCCTTTTGAAGAGTAGATATCGCCTCAGAGGATAGTCTGAGAGAGTCTGAACAAAAGAATGGTACGAAGAACGTAGGTAGTACCTATATTATAGTTTACTAACATTGGCTGCTATCGCCATATAATGCTATATATATATATATATATAATGCACCAAACCTAAGTTTGGGGAGCTCAGTTGATCTCTTCGTGCTTGTTCCATATCTAAAAATAATGATCCAAACACAGCTGATTGAAGCTAGTTTAGTGGGTTATTTCGACTTTGGTGCATAGTCTCAATATGTACTGTATGTTCTACTTCCATTTTGTTGTTCCTTAGCTGTAAAATGCAGTCACTCGTTTACTTGCAGCCAAGGGAAGCCGACTAATAAAAATCACCGTAGCATTATATAAAAACAGTGTATTTATTATTTTTTTTTGTCTTATTATTAGGGTTTTATGACTTTTACACCTTTAACATGTCAACAAAATGTATCCACATCAACGTACGAAGCGCTTCAGTCTTCAGCGGCCATCATAGCCTTTGCCCAATCTTGCACTGTTTTGAGATTTTTCACCAGGTCAGTGTTGTTTATTGACAGTTTGAAGAAAGCGTTTGATCAACCTATCGCGTGACCTGGTAGCAAATCCGGCGGTTCACTTAAGGGCGTCTATCGCCGTTTGAGATTTTGTTAGGTCGATAGACAATCTATGGAAGGCGAAGGATATTGGCTTGGACGCCACCGCCATCTCGCTGCGTCGTCTGATAACAGTCGAATGATATCTGTCCGCGTTAACAATGGATACGTGTAAGCAAGCGGATGTACACAGGTAGCTAAAAATAGGAACAGCTGTTTTTGTACATACATAGTGCAGCCTCCGTTTCTACGCTTAGCTAAAAGTGTTCGTTGAATCTTAGTGACAGAGGAAAATTGCTACCAAGAAAAAATAACGAATAAATCAATATCTTGTAAATTTTTCGTCTGGAACTGCCGCTTTGTGTTACTCTTGAAGAGAAAAAAGGGCGCAAGAGAGCGAGCGAGAGCGAGAGCGAGAGCGAGAATTTAACAGCGGCATCAGAGATCTACTTATCTGTAGGACATAGCAATTTGCGATCGCTTTCAGGCCCGTTTTCGTAACCAAAAACATGTGCGATGTCCATTTTATGCAAAAAAAGAACACTTGAAATGTTATGTTTTCCAAAAAATCCAACAGAAGTCATTTTTAATCGTTTTAAAAACCGAGGAATATTTGTAACAATCTGGTAGGTCAGGCTTGTCACACTACGCCATTGAACTAAAGTTACCTAACGTGCCTTACTTGCTCGGCCTTTTTGTAACTTATGGATACACATATGGATACCATCCATCATCAAAAGTTCATTTGAAGTCGCGCCCCTTTTCAGAAGAAGATTTTGCAGAAATATATCCGAATCTTTAGCTGCGATTAAATTTCTAGCCTTTAACAGCGAGCTTGTCTCGGTATAAGCCATCGAACTTTAAGGGCAAGTTTACAATGTTCAGGGTTTAATGCGAATCGGGAAGACACAATTGGGGTAACGACCCAAATACACCATTTATTGCGTCGTGTTAATAGTAAATGCTTCGAGTTTAAAGACCGGTATTATTGTCACATAAAATGAATTCTGTTCACGGCTGATTCAAAGCCTGGACTGTTTTACGTATCACTCCGCCATCACGGCCAGAGGCCAAGTTATTCTCTGCCTGATCAGCCATTCGGTATGTATAGTCCGTTCGAATCAACTTCTTCTTAATACAGATAACAAATGATTCTGTTTCATTCTGTGGCCTATCCGTGACAGATCGTCAACCGAATAATGACCAAATCGTTGTTATGGTTATCGTCGTTACCAAGTTACTGCTCATGAAGCTACAGCTGCTGCTAGCCCTTTTTATGACATTGTTATGACGCGTAACTTCATCTTACATTATGGATATGTTTGGCTTAATTGACGCTACAATTTCGATTGATTGCGCCACAGCTGTGCTTCCTTTCGATAATATTATGTCGACCCGAATAAGCGACAAATGAATGCCCCCCCCCCCCCCCCCCCCGCGCCTCCTTGCAGCCATTGCTAGCCATAACCGTGAGCCTCCCTACGAAGATATGCTCAGCGACCGTGTTACGTTTTCCACCTTTGATTTTTACTTTTTATGAAATCCTGCCTCAAATGATCAAAACTATCGAATTGGCAAAGACAAAATAGCATACCCAAAAGCGACCACTTGAATGGGTGATCTGTGTAATATTCATCCCAATAACACCCTCTGCTACCTGAAGCAATACCTGCATTTTTCAACAGTTTGGCATATTGTTGATATGTGTGTGCAACGCGTACCTGCTTTCACCTTAAAATGCAAGATATTGATGCTATATTGTCATACTGCGATTTTCGTGCATCATCTCATATATTGTCAATGACTGATTTCAAAACGCAGACTTCTCGATTTCTTTTTTTTTTTTTTTTTTTTTTGTTATCGATGTCTATCGCTACTTATCTACCGCCACTATAGGCTGGCCGTGACGAGTATACAACTATGGGAGACAGGTACTTTGCAAGCGGCAGTTATGACATCATAGCCTAATCAAAGAACGGTTGCGTAGCGACCAGCCAGCGCTGGAGTACCTGACCACGCGTCATAAGCAAAAAAAATCGAAGGAGAACAATGGCTTACAGGTATGAATGTTTTGCACTGCCCACGTGCGCATGGACTGAATGAAGTACATGGGCAGCGTTATTGCTTCATATTCTAAGCGGTTTTTGTTGTTAATGTAGTTGCTGCTGCTGCTGCTACAATATCAAATCAGCACAATTTCCGGTTCAAGAAGAACCGCGACAGTCAGACCCAGCATCGGCGGCAGCAGCCGTGACGTCAGTTCGCCAATAGCGGAGATCCAAGGATCGAATAGGATAATGTCTGCGATGAGGTCATACGACCTCACAGACCAGCTAGTAGGTAGCACCTCTCTACCGCAGCTCGCCGATGGCTCAAGTTCTATGATACCGTAGCTCTACTGTTTTTGATTTTCGTGCCGCTTATCGTTAACCGCTGCCGATGGCCAGCCTCAGCTCTGACACCTTCTATAATTAGATTGAGTTAATAAACATTACGCATACATGCTTGCTGGGATACATAGGATCATGCAGCAGTATCAATGGCAGTCGAAGCGATCGACATATTTGCTTTGTACAGATGAACACGTTGCTGGGCTTACTTTTCAAATTTTTAAAGTTTTTAAACCGGCGACAATCTAAACGTGAAAGCTATATGGTATTTTTCTGTGTATGTTTTTATTTTGTGTATACAGAATGATATATTAGTCAGGATAGTATGCAAGAGGCACTCCTCTTACAACAATCGAATCTTGTGGACAATAGAAACATACGCCAACATACCTACCATCTCAGATAAATATCTTGACAGCGTAAATAGAACAAATTATACTACGTATTATAGTGTCGTTAAGTAGATTTGTTACTATCCAATTTGCTCATACCCGCACGGTTTGTTCTTTTTGCGCTGTACGGGATTTTCTGTACATACTATGGGAGAAATTTGTAGATTCTTTGATTGATCGTGCTAAGAAGAATGACAGAACCCCAACAGACAGTGAACAACAGCCAGTATCAATAGCACTAATGGGTTAAAATGACGTATTCTACCGTACAGGATATGGGCTACAGAGCTGGATACCGAAGTTCAGTTGACAGATAATGTCGGCTTTAATCTGCGACTCTGCTCGTTCTGTACGTCGTCTTGATCGCGGACGCTCAGGTTGACCCTACCGTTAAGCCACTAGTTCACAGTGATGAAATAGCATCATTACGGCGGCGGTCATGGTTAGCTGTGGAACTGATCTGAACCAGAACGAGTATGGTCATCTGATTATGAAGCTCAGTAGACGGTTACCAGCCACGCTTCAACATCAGCCCCCCGTTGTAGCTCTGCGCATTTGGACGCGGATTGAATTTTGCTGCCACTGCCAGCATCAAAACGATGACTGAAGTTATCCAGCGCATAACGGGCAAGTAACGCCCCCCCTTTCTCGCTTCGTTCGCCGATCTATTACATCAAGGAGAAGAAGAAGAAGGCAGGGTCGGGAGGGCTAATCTGTATGTGTGTCTCCGTGTCTGAGGGTTTGCGTGCGGCAAGAAAAACATAGAGCCACTTTTCCATCATCCGTAAGTATTCATCTCTATAATAACACGCCCGCTTTTAACGGCATTAATAGCAACAATAATAACGTGTTTATCTGTTTTCACGACGACAATGGCAAAGACAGCAGCAACAGGGTATAGGAGCGTCCGAGTCAGTAAAACGCTTAACGATTACGCAACATCGCGCCTGTCGGTCAGCTCTATTGCTAAAAGTAACAAGAATCCTAGGAAGAAAATAGGGCGTCATATGGGAAAAACAGCGATTATTTAAGCAATCAACGAGTCTGCGCCGACAACAACGAACGGCCGTGTACAGATATAACGAGAAGATATGCAAGATTCAGCAGTTGGAAGGAGCTGCCTTATATGTCTACTGGATAATAGTGAAATACAATTTTTTATTGTAAGGCAACTCTTTGAATGGGAGACGCATTCATTACTTTATGCTACATTTATATATGACATGCGCTGGAAATCGAAGCGGGTAACGTATCGTGAAGATTAAATTCAGGGATGACCAACGCGTACCTCACAATTAGCCGGCAACGCTTCGCAATCGACCACGGCTGCAGGGAGCTATTAGTCTAACGTATATATTTCTCCTTCTTCAAAATATCCCACATACTGCTACATATGAAAGGGAGCTGTGTTCCGATACGGTGGACATTGTCAGGTCAATACGTAATACAAATGCATGCACAGACAAGTATCTACACGTATGTCTGACGACTAGAAATAGAAGACTCATACGTTACCGACAGTGGCACTTTATATCATGGAAGGCTAGTTACTGATTTTTTTCTACACGCAGCTGTAACTTTACCTTATTATTTCTACAGAGGCCATCCATGA
This sequence comes from Varroa destructor, assembly GCF_002443255.2. NCBI lineage: Eukaryota > Metazoa > Arthropoda > Arachnida > Mesostigmata > Varroidae > Varroa > Varroa destructor. The sequence continues at coordinate 57,693,722 of NW_019211455.1, read as the reverse complement.
GCCTTCTAGAGCATCGGTACAATATTGCAGTGTGCAAAGCTTTATTCGCTGCAGCATAGCCGGTCGGTCGGTCGGTCGGTCCGTCTTGAAAAGCTGATCTTTTTCATAAATCGAAAAAAAAAACAGCACCCCGGAGCCGTTGACAACGTACGACATTTATAGATATTTACACAATAATTGTTTCACATCTGTCGACCGGTCCTTAACGGCTACAAGGAACCTTTTGGATGACGCGACGCAAAGCTTCAGCGAACGGAGCCGCTTTAGCTTTAAGCGTCGGAACATCTCCGTACGAGCAGTGAATGTTTAATTATAATTTCTAAAGTAAACAATGCATTTTTAGAAGTGTTGTTTTAACTTCGTCCGTTCAGTCGTTCAAGGTATTTCGAATCGACCAGTTGCTTTTGTGGGAGAAGTGGTGAAATTGCTTGCAGACGTAAAACCCACACGTCTAGGATAGCTTCTTAGACAAAGCGCTAAGCTGGCCGTCAAGGTGAATGACCGATACGTTCCCTAACAACTACTCAAACAAATACTTCACTCATAAAAGGAAACGTCAAATTATGGTAAGGGAAAAAAACAAAGCGAGACAATGATAACCCCATTACGAACGTCTTTATCCACTTCCTTTTTTGTTACTTCACCCATTAGTTCGTTTCGATTGGCATGCCATCGATGCTATTTATTACATCTGGCTGAAGTAAGATCAACGGAAAATGTCTTGGCTGGATGCTCAGTAGCCAGTATCTATTCAGGTATATCGAAAATGCTCGTTAAACTTCGTATGTAAATGATATATATAAAATCTATAAGTGGCAACTTCGCTGTATGATATAACACAGCAGACTGCTTGTTTTCGTGATTCGAGCCTACGAAAAAACTACAAATCTTAGTATTGACAATAGATTTTAGCCCAACATTTTTGCTCGTTATTATCGTTGGATGGCAGAAGACACTGACGATAGTAAAGTGCACTCAAGTCAGGAGTATAAATTTCATAGTAGTTCAATCCGCTATCAAGCGTAACGGGCTAAGGCTGTTTGCTCCTATTGCTGTTTTCGGTGATAATAGCTGCTCCAAGCTTCGGAGCGGTCGTGAGTTTCAGCCTTATTTACATATATACAAATAAGCATTTCTTAGTCCTCAAGCCTTTCCAGCGAAGCACGAGCGCGGGGGTTCGTATTCCGCGAAGTACCTTCATTCTCCTTTGGTCTTTACTGTGCATTTGTATGAGGGGTTGGCTGTTCGAGGCTATCACAAACCGAAGGTGCTCTCATAGCAGAACCTAAGCCACTGCCATCGCGAACGTCTACCGCGAAAACACGCAAACCAAATGAACGATTCGTTTTCGTTTTCTTTTTCCCCTTATTTTTCCCCTCTTTTCCCAAAGATCCATAATCCGATCCATAAAATTGATTCTAAATTCAGGCTGAAGGAACGCTTGAAACTTCGGACTTTTCGAAGCTGGTTGGAGCACGCTCTTCCATCTTCTACTGCACGAGGGCTAAACGCCTGCAACATTTAATCGTTGGGGTCTATGAATAGTATGAAGCTTTCTCTCTCCGCCTACGAGCCTTTGTTTTTTCCGCCAGTTTCTTTCGAGGCCTGCCAAGAACTTCCATGACGCCTGCATTGGGCCTGAACCCCAACTAAGCTAGACCCTCTTCGGTCAATTCACATTTAGCGTTAACATAAGCCAAAGACGATTACGTTCGGGCGGATTAAAAGCGTCGCCTTTTCTCCTGCCTAATCCCTAGCGGGTTTAGTGGCGGCCAGTGAGGACATCTCAAAAGAGTCTTCTCCATAGAATCCCTTTTCCTTTGCGACAAGAGTGGGCAGGAATTGTGATGAAGACCCATCGAAATAGAATTTATTCGTAAGCATCGAAGAAACCCTTAGTGAGCACAATGAGACAGCTTGCTCAAACGTGTTTGAAAGCTCAATCTGCAGTAGATCAACTACAAGGTTGGATTCCTCATTTAGGACTGTCAAGGACCTTGGCTAAAGAATCAGTCTCCCTCAAAATGATGAGAACGATGTGTCAACGTTGTTTTATGGCAGGTTAGTCTCTAAGGTCCTTTAGACCAGGACGTCGCTGGCGAAACTAAAACAGTTCCGTAAGTAAAGTAGTGCTAATAATGGTTACGCTGTTGATGTGACTTATGGAAGTATATCGATGACAACTTAGACACACATAGAAATCCACAGGCTTTTAGGCACCTTCTTGGCATACGATATATTACGCATGCCTGTAGGATTTCCTCGACGAGTCTTTGGAAACGCCTAACAAAATCGAAAAGCCTCGATTGCACAAAATGGAAAACGACGCGAACACTGTGCTCGGTGTTTATGCGAGTATTATGTATATATATATATATATATATATATATATATATATATATATATATATATATATGGCTCATGTGGAAGCAAATAGTACTGATAGTAGTGATCCCGCGTATTGGCTCGTACAACGATTAAAATTAATATTTTGAATAGTTCGTTAGAAATATACGCACGTTTATTGTTATATGGTAAGAGGTACGCAATAGACAATAGAATCTGTGGCGATTAAAAATGCTTGG
>NW_019211455.1:57615479-57691037 GCF_002443255.2 Varroa destructor | reverse complement strand
ATATATAGTTTATGCACCGTAACATATATCATCGCTTTCTGCAGAGAGGTAGTTTCGTCGAGGAAAATCGCAGCGAAAACTGCGCGTTATATCGACGTTTTTAAAATGGCAAAAGTGACCAGCAGCTTAAATTTCGCATTGCTAAAGCGGCCATTGACGACGAGGTACATGTTAACACGACATGAAAAAGGGTAACTTCTGGGGAAAAGTTGGGGAAGATCGACAACTGAACAACTTCTTGTTGTTGTCAGGTCGCCGTGGATTTCTACCAAAGAAGATGTCCACGAAGTGATCACATCATAAAGTTGAAATAATCGGCCCCATTATATCGGAACCATTCGTTTTAACTTTTCATCCTAGGGAGTCGCTAATCAGCCTTTAACAGCAGAATTATATAAGAGTACATAGATTTTTCTTGACACTGGCCGAAGGAAATTTAGGATTTTTTGAAACCCAGATTTGGGAAATTTGTTACTTACAGTAGGTAATGCGATGTTTGTGCTGGAATAAGCTGGTCGTGCGAGACAGTGGTCGGACGGGTCAAATGCTAATCCAAGCATGGTTGGTCCCAAATTTTTACCGCGCAATATTCTGTCGAGTGACAATGCAGAAGTTTTTGAACTTACCAATGTTTATTCGTCTATTCAGCTTAAAATATCTGTATCATGGATTTACTGGAATGTTGTACATCTAGTGGCAGTTCTGAAGTCAACTGGCGATCGCCAATTATCCTCGTATCGATCCGCCTGAGTCTAGATCGGGTTAGTCCAGTCTACTTCTACTGTATTCAGCGGTTGCCAACCGTTACTCGATCGGATTTGTTGCAAATCGAGATAATAGCTCATTATTATTCTCGACTTCAGAAAGACGAGCTGATTTACTTCGATCTTCATTTCTGCAAAACGGTAACTCTCGCAACCACGAGGACCACAGCCAACAAGCAAAGCGAATGCGCATCAAAGATATTGAGGCCAACTGTCTACGGGGCTTTTATTGTAGGAGCAAGGCGGAGCTAAAAAGTTTTGTCGGTTTGATGGAGGTCGATACTCATGCATTTGGGCACCGCATGTGAAGACTATTTCATCTTGTCAAAGTGTATGAAAAGTTCGCAACAACAATTGGGTCTCAAAGGCCCCTTGCGATTCATGGCCTCATTCAGAGATCCTTCATTGTTCGGAGAAACAGATCGCCAGGCGCCAATCAGGACTCAACGAAGAAACTATGTCTGTTAGCTAAGATTTGAACATGCCCGAAGAAGATTATATCATATACATAGATAACGACCATACCTAAAACAAAACTAATTTACTGAATTATTCTATTGAAGTGAAATATTAATATGAGAGAAAGAAACAGGTGCGACTAATTATCTCCCTTTATTATAAGCAAATATTGTGTTGGACACTCTATATGCATGCGCTGTTTGTTGGTCCGCATCACCAAACGTTCGAACCCGCCAAGCAAAAAAAGTTTATTGTTAACCCCCCGGACCAGTCAGGTCAAGCCTCATTTAAAGCCCATTCTATGCTGCATAGTGGTGTATTATTTTGGGCGGTCTGTTGAAATAGTAAAGGAATATTGCTACCCTGTTATATTTGCCGCGAGATCTAGACCGTTTCGGTTAACATAATTAGAGTATCATCGATAAATGATAAAAAGCCTTTTTTGTCTTCAGCTGTTATGGTACAGGTGATTCCTATACGCGTGACCCCTGTATTGAATGACAAAAGTCAAGTAAAGCGCGCAGAGAAGCTGTCTATCGACTGTTGGATCATATGCAAACACACACGGCAACGGTGAACAGATGGAAAAAAGCGTGGCGTCAATGGGACCAACAGTGGTTCGCTAATAGTCGTGACTAAATAAACGAACGGATCGATATAGTAAAGTAGCAACAACAACAACTGCCAGCCAATCTATCGCATTAAACACTATCGCTGTCAAAAAATATCATACAGTAACAAGGAAAACAAACGTATACGTCACTATTGACATGTCAAGATGTATAGAGAAATGGTGATCGAAGAGAACGAGCCAAGCCGAAGAAATTTCCAATTCTGCCTCGCAAGACATGTCCGGCTATAGAGTTAGAGGTGTGTTAGGGCTGTCTTGACGCAGGCAATGGCATTGGTAAAAACGAAATAATGATTATTAGAACAGCGGGCGAGGCACATTACAGGTGGGGTTTGTATCGTTAACGCTTAACTGGAATCAACGTGGGGAGCGTCAGTTTTGGCGGTTCGACGTTATAATAACGGCTTTTAACACTATCACAGCTGCATATGTAGGTATAACCCCTGTTAATATTTCCTGATTATTGCTATTATAATTATCTCAGGGGATGGTGACAGTCGCCGACGACGCGCTACTGCAACGGTTACGTCACTACACATCCGAATAACGTCGCTGAAAAGCGTGTGTCAAACACGTTCGGTATTGCGACCGTGAGAAAATGATTTAGGAATCTTGAGACGGGAAAGGTACCTGTGGAAGATCAGACGTGAAATGTTACCATATCTATGTGAGGTAAGCGTGCAGAAGACGCAGTACTAGCTTTATAAATCTCAACAACTAAGCCGAGCATTTTGAGCTTTATAACGTTAATAGCAACGCAGTTTTTTCGCTTCTATATATATATATATAGATGTGTTGGGGCTGGCATCAATTTTTAAAACCACAAGCATCTTCGATACTACTTGTAATTATATTTCTGAAGCTAAACTCCTTCACAGTCGCCTTATGTTCGTTCAATCGTCTGCCTGGAATACTAATTATTGTTCTAGCTATCATGATACGCTACGAAGAAATTCAACTTTTTCCAGCGAAACCATACTATGATTAGATTTTTTAGTATGTAATTCGCAGGATTTATTCGTACGATCCATCTGATAATGAATGAATATGACCTCAATAGACGAAATAGGCCAAACCCGCTAGACGGAGTTCTGAAGCGGCTTTGCATTAGGCTGTTTGTCTACAAGCCCAGTTAAATGATGCCCAGGACGAGGATAAATCCCAGTCAATCAGATGGGGTAACATACTGGTCAGTTTCTTATGTTTTCTTTGGGCCGCACCACTGGATCCTCGTTCTTTTATCAATTAGAACCTTAGGGACAGAGGACCCTTACGAGATAAACGAAATATTGCACAGGTAATTGAGATAATAAATTCAAATAACGTAAGCTCAAGCTTAACAGATATGAATTTGTTCAGATTATCAATAATACATAGCTAGCTCTCGTGTGTAAGTTAGTCTACGGATTTTCGTCTGTTTTGAATGAAGATGACTCATATGAACATTTGATACCATAGTTAAAGTGGGAGCGTGAGATAAAATCCAACGAAACCACTTATTAATTTTCTTTCTCTAAATATGTTGACATAATAGCGTGTAGCATAATTACGTAACGTACATGCGAAGACAACATCGTGTCTATTATTCCCCGCGCGCAGTTTCAATACTGACTTCAGAGTCAAAAGCAATCGCAGCTCATCAGTGCGTTTCTGTGGATTATCATAAAATCTATATATATATATGTATATGGACTTGCGTTTGCGCGGCCTCAGCGGTTTCTCCGCACTATTCACTGGCTATATATGCTAGACATTCTTCTTACCTAAGTTAGTCAATATTACTTTCAAACTCCAACGAAAAGGTTTAAAGTTGCCCGCGCCGTCGTTAATGGAGGTCCTCACGACGACGACAGCTACGGACACAGCGGCAGCGGCATCTAGTGACGAATATCAATCGAAGGTCTGATAATTGCGAGGTGCGATATTACTGAATTTGTGAGATACAAAGGTTTCAACGGAAGCGGTTTTCGCTACGCTGTATGATCAAATAATCTGTTATGGCGGCGGCGGCTGCTGCTGCGTACCCCAGCCGATACCCGTTTTGTTCGCATCTAGATTTTATTTTTATAGTCACAATTGTTGATAGTTGTCACTAAATATCATGCATCATCAACTATTGAACCTGTGATCAGTTTTTTTTTTCGGCTTAAAAAATACGAGTACCTTATAGAGCGAACGTCTCGACACCTTTGCTGGCTATATAAAGGCCTATCGTACAACACGTTTTCAATTTCCTGTTCTGATGTACACGTGTTCGTATGCAAATGCAAAGCTTCGGTTAAATGCGGCTAAAACTAGAAGTGGCCGCGAAAAGGACGATGATGGTGGTAGGGCAGAGCACGAAAAATAATAGCTTTATCCACACAAATTGCTACTGTTGGCAGCCAGGACGACATCGTTGTGCCGACTAATCGGGAGATTTTCAAGAAGGACAATCGTTTGCAAATGCACACTCGTGACTTCCGGTTAGCGTTGGAAAAAATTAGACATTTCGACATGTCTACATGTCAAATTTCTTTGATATTCTACAACTGTACATTTATGTTGTTCATTTGGTCGTTTTGCTAAACAATATTAGCTTAATACTGTGCAGTTGGCATCGATGTTTAGTTATTGAAAGCAGCAATTTTCGTTCTCAGTGTGGTTTTACTGTACATGTACGCAAAGACACCGGTAAAAAAAAAAAAACTCATCGTTTGATATTGAGAGAGATTGATCACACACGAGTGCCAAATACGCAATAAATCATTATAAGGCAACAGTCCTCCTTGTCGAAAGGGCTGTCATGGATGGAAGTTAGTTATACATTTCCCCGTAGATAGTTTAAAGTTTGTCCAGTCGATGTCTGATTCCCTGAGCTAGTATCGAGGCGTCGGTGGTCATGAGCCCTACACAATCGCACGGATTGACTTGACTAAAGATGCGCCTAAAAATAGACCTTCAGCTGAAATAATCACATGTGCTTATTTTTTCGTTTATGCCACTTTTGACATTTGGCTGACGCTGTCTGCTATTGATCTTCGAGCATTCATTGAGTATGTACGTATGGGTGCATGTATGTAATAAACATTTTTTTTTCTAACAAACCTGTTTTGTTAAACCTGCACAACCGCACGGTTTGTGCATAACTATAATAAACTTTGCTATAGTAAAGCGACGCTTTATTTCAAAGATACTTGAACGGCATTAATTGACCGATATCATCTATATTGCTTGATACTATACAGTATGGATAACGTGATGTACTGTTTCCGCATGAATCGTGTTATACTATTTTCGCATACAAAAAAGGCCGACTATATAGTTCATTGCAATAGCAAACGATAGATTAGAAATGACAGAATCATAGAACAAAGAAGAATGGTTTGAAATAAGGCTTATTTCGAAAGAGGAAGCGCTGCTGTTTTCGCCACAAAATCGAAAGTAGCTTAGTGTCCCGAAGGCGCGCACCTATGATTTTAATTTTATAACATCCTCTCTTTTGCATTCACTATGGACAAAAAACCCTCAAGGCCTTTTTCGTTCTCGAGTCCGAAGCTTCGTGTAGTCAGGAATCGTGAAATGGCCCGCGGACCGGATCCAGCGAACTATAATGTTTAGGAGTGTGCCACTAATGTTTTCCTTAATTACGTTACAAATGGCGAACACTTACTAACGTGGTCATCTTACTGTTATAGCAGCGTATTAAAAGCAGACGCTTGGATGGGGGCTTAGGAACACCATTTCGGTTCAGCTGTCGTTGTTGCTTTGGCGTGCCTTTACCTTTATCTTGGGGCTTGGCCGAACGGCGGAGGGCGCGCCGTGGCGTCTCTTCAACAAACCTTCAAAAAAATCTGCAGTATCATCTGGCTACTCGGTCAGCATCGCTAATTTCTGAATCGGTTTTCGGCGATGTGAGTACGTGGTCCGTTCCCCCACCCAGCAGACATCTTGTTCACTTTCTTCCAACGAGAAGCGATAGGCAACAGTGGATGCGGTGTTTGTATTGCTTGTATTGATTTTCCTAATCAGTACCTGAGTGAATTTGCAGGTCTACGCATTAGGGAATGTCAGTAACATTCTTGAAATTGACCATGATAGATGGATGTCTAAACGAACAGTAACGGCTCTGCTGGGCTACTAGTACTTCTTAATATTGAGTGTTTGTCTGTATGTTTTAAATGCGTAGCCTTCAATGAATGAAACAGTTAATTGCTTGAGACTAGTACGATGGTAAAACATACTCTGTTTACAACGAAAAACTTTTTCATGGCATTTTTGTATCAATGATGGCTCTTTTTTCCATCAGATGCTTTTTTATCAGCGGCTACTGGATAGGTTAGATATTTTCGCACTGAGTAGTTAACACATGAGCGTCAGCTACCCGCGCAGATTTGTTAGATGTTCTGATTTTTTCTGGTAAGTTAGCAATCCTATTAAACGTTTTCCTTACTAATGCCACCCCAAAATACTTGCTAGTCATAGATGCTCCAAGGAATCACAGACCTACCCGATCATCGGTCGCGTAACTAATCGGTTGTTGTTAACCGGAATACAACAATGACATCGGCTTTACAACGAAGCTACCTTCCGTCTATACGGCTTGACGGCAGCCTCGCGATATAACCAGTGATGAACACGAAAGGGCTGCAAAGAAGTACAAACAGCAGTAGCTTCTACGGTCGATTGTGATGATCGTAGTTAGTGTGATGTGACGGCTAGTCAGAGCCAACTGATTTTTGGCAGTGTTACTGAACGCATGGGCACTCATAAAAAAAAACAAGCAGAAAGGATTACATCACAGCGAGTAGAAGCGACGACGCTGTAGATTAGGTATTGTACAGGTATAGGGTACATGAAAATGAGTAGGCCTATATGCATGCGTGTCCGTGAGGCGTGTAATCCATCCTTCACATAAGAAGGTAAAAGACAAAAAATGACACATGGTACCGAGTCACGAAGAGAAAGGGAATATGCCTGCTCTGTCGCACCTATTTGCATAGTCTCTGTGTTTAGGAAGATCAACATGGCATTCATGCCAGATATTATGTGGTCGAACAAGTTCTGGTGTGCAGGTTTATATGTAAGTTAAGGTAATAACTAAAACGATAATAGTCATAACATGCTCATTATCCAGTGCGATCTTGTTAGAGAATCGTCATATACAACAAACCTATGTGCCGTTCGTCCGGCTTTGTGAAGACGCAATTGATTTGGCAAAGGAAGCCGAATTAAGCGGCAGGGCCGGTAGAAGATCGGGTAAAAGCAAACCTACAACATGTTCTGCATACATTATTATTCTAGTATTAAGTATTACCGCTAACGCGAAGTTCCTGAACGAGTTAGGGTCATGGCGAGCAAAAAACGTATATGCAACGTGCGTCCTCGCGGGGAAGACACGGTAATCCTTTTAGATTTTGAATTAAATACATTATGTCAGCTGAATTTTCGCCTACAGCTTTACTGATCTGCCAAATCTGAGCACCCCTTTATGTAAAAATGCTTTTGTGTGCGAATGTCAGCTTTTTTACAAAGAGAACTCAACTTCACGGGTAGTAACAAATCAAGTCTATTTCAGACGAGAACAACGCCTTTTCTCATGCTAACATAGCAAATTCAGCAGGCATTTCATCTAGATGTACAAGAAAAAATTCCCAATTTGTCATAAAACTTTTGCCGTTAGCAAAAGGCCGTTTGGAAGCTAGATTGCTGACAGAAGCTAGCCAGTCTCGTTGCAGCATGGTCGCCGGCGCTAAAGCTATGAGTAGACCAGAAGGCTCGGCCGCGGCAGACAGCAGGGAACTTAACGAGCGTATGCTGAATGAAGTTACCGAATTTGGACAATATACATTTTAGGCCAAAGAAAAGCCACAGTAAGTCGAGATAGCGTAGAAAACTTCAACGTCATCTTTAGCACATTGTAACATATTAACAGGTTACATAGGTAGAATATAATCGTTCCTCACTGATTGGAGCCGTTGTGGTTATTATCATTATCATCGTTTATGCTGTGGCTCGTGATAGCGACCGAACGTCGTCATGGCAGCTGACGGTTGACAGCTGACTTTGCGGCCACGGCTTCAGACTCATCAGTTTTTGCATTCGTTTGTCTTGTGAGCCTGTCAGTCGTTTCTAGCTCTCGATAACTTGAATCAATTTCACCCGTTTAAGTTACTCTGTCTTGTAATGATATTGTAGTTAGGTCCAGCGTCGTTTCTCGCGCATTTCTACAACATTACAGCGGTGGCAGTAACAACCGTATGTAACTCTCAGATGTTACTATTTTTCTACGGCCGCTGAACTTCATGCGGTTGCGGCCCTTCGAGATGTCGTTACCGCCGCTGTTACTGACGATGATTATATTATTGCTACTGCGGTGGGTGGCACGGTAAGTTAATGGGCTTGAAAGTTGGCAATTGGTTTTGGCAGCTTGAATGGGCCACAGCTTAGCCGCTATTACCGCAGGCTCTACGATCTTCGAACGTAAAAACACCGCTTTCTTTTTGGCGCAAGCAGAGCAAAACCAGCCCCAGCAGAGAAGCACTTCGGAAAGTTCTGTTACTGACTGACCACCGATCGGGATCTCATGTATATAGCAATGCTAACAATGGCTTTCAGCTTCTCCTTTATCAATTGCTTCTTTTTAACCGTAGCTTCGCTGGTTAAGCAGCACTGCGACGTTTTCTAGTGTTAATAATAATAAAAATAACCATTTTGTCGTTTAAGTGCGGATAATGCTGCTATTGGCTATGCGGGATATGCTAACTGGAGTCTGCAACAGTCTAGCCATTTATAGTAAACAGGTATAATCATATCTATACTATTATAGGTGAAATTATCATGGTGATGTAATACGAACGGAAATAACGTTGCTAAACTAGACATGGCGCCAGCAGCGGTAGGCTAGGTTATGGCAGTGACGCCAACTGCCTGAAGATGTTCGTAGGGCCATCAGCCTCAACGCTGTTATGTCCTATCCAAGGAGAGGTATATTATGGAAGCAAGACCTTACCGGCAATCGGATTTAACAGCAACGGTTATAACGGTTGCCCGGCAATAAGCTCCAAGCGCTCGTATCGGTAAAGTTATCGACTGGCAGATTTCGGAAGTGATGGGCACTAGGTTGTTTTGTTATTATCACCACAATCACCAACACTGTGGACGTCTCGGTGGAACGAACGCCAGCTGCTGTCATATCTGCCATGACGGATACCGAAATCGTATCGAAGCGGAAAATTTACCTCGAGCTGGATGTGGATCCAAGCAAATGACAATCATTCTGTGTGACGCATGTTGGTCTTGTACTTCAGCACTGTGCTATTTCAAACACGTTTACCTTACCTAGGAAGTTAGAATGGACTTTTAGTACTATCGACTGGATCTGATACTCATGTGGAGTATTTCGGAATACAAGGTATTCTGATTACAGATCAGACACTTTTTTGCCAAATAGAGGCGCAGTTTTATTTGAGCATCGGCGACCGAACAAACACAGACAGCGAGTTGACAGCTCACGGTTATTACTCCATCGTCCAGATTCATAGAGAGAGAAAAAAACGCAGTGAATAAAATATTTTCATCTCATACAGCAACAGCAGCAGCAGCAATCGATCGATTGCCCTGCGTCCCATTTTGCCCTTTTCGGATACTTATGTGTTTATTATTATAAAACTATAGCAAAAACATATCTTTATCCTTCTAAGCTTTTTGTAGTGCTTTCGCTCTCGGTTGGACTTGGCCTCTGACGCACTTACTGCAAGTTGTGTCGACAGTAACTCCAGTCCATGGTCGGATTGCTAAACTAAGTTGAAAAGTGGATACACTTTGGTGACCTATCGTCGTGCTAGGGCGAGCCCTGCGACAGAAGTAAAAAGATCTCAGCATCCTGTCTTGTTTCTTCTGACGTCTTTGCTGCTGCAGCTGCTATTACCCGGGGGGTTAGCTAGGTTTTAGACCATTGACAGCTCAGTCACCTACACGCATCGTTGTGATAGGAGATTGATGTTCTCCTCAGCACGGCAACAACGATATATACTATCCCCGTGTTACTCCTTACCTCCTCTCAAATACCTCCTCGCGCCTAACAATCCAACACACAATTCCCTAGCACAACACATGTAAACGTCGACACTCTAAAAGCTGCTGCTGCTGCTGTATCAGAAGAGGTATCTGGGGCGAGAGTTTAGAATGTCAGGGGCATAGGAAGACTAGGTAGAAGAGAGAACAGGAAAGAACTGAACAAAGCATTTCCACAGTGCCAAAAATTACCTTCGCTATACAATACACGTCCTTTGGTGTCTATGTTAAGTCTACTCCACACAGGGCCGGCACGAACATAGTCAGATACAACAACTTTGCATTTCTTTCATTATGAAGCGAACGTTGTTAATGTGTATAGATCTCGTGCCACACCAGTCTGCCTCGCAATTTTACTAGAATTCTCTAAAAAGTAGTGTTATTTTCTACACACACACACATATATATATATATATATATAGCGCTTTAAAGGGTCAGAAGGTGTAATGATTGAATACATGAAAACGCAGGGAAGGTTTTGTCTTGCATATTTTTCTACATAGGTACTTTTGTACACGCATAGACGTTCTTCCGGCATCTCAGTGTTACATCGTGCTTCGTCATAGACAAACGCTATTTTGAAACACAAGTAGACTATTCATCAAGATACGATAAGGCTGCGATATTTCCGACGTGAGTATGCATGCGAAGCGAGTATAATTACGATCTGGTTTTGCGTAAATACGAGTGCGGTACATCTGAAAACCCCCAGCCACGACTACATGGCTTAAATATATGTCATCAGCAAATGAGGACATAGTGTACGATTGAACAGTTATTTAGGGGAAAAGTACTTCAAGTATTCTACCCGACAATGACCAACACGACCTGCGACGCTGCTGGCAGCAAGATGTACCCTGTTGCCACAATTTGCGACGAAGAACGACCTCTTTATCTGTTGGCCAATCTATTTTAGCGTAGTAAGTTATAATGGGATTAGGTGACTTATGCGTCCATTAGTCCCATAGCCACAATGAACAGTCCACAAGTTCCGCCATCATCACGATCATAACCCATTAGCTTTCTGCGAAAGTTCTATGGATGTCGATAATGATACTCGGGGTAACGCCAAAAAATGGCTCCGGCAGCTTCCGGTGGGCGGGAAACGCCCAATGTTCTTATATTGCGGTTGTATGCAGACTACGTACGTAGTTAGCGCATTGACAACAGGCAATAATACCAGCTCCACTTTCCCTAATCTTGTTGCTGTCGCTGACACTGACAACGTATATCGGAAACAGCTTCGGCAGATAAAAGGTGATCTAGAACAAACTGATAATGTCTTTTGTTTTGTCCTGTTGCCTCTCTTCTCTTGGTGTGCTGCTTGCGCACACAGGGATGGTTGTTGTTATTATTTTCGTTGTTGGGTACATCAGTGGCAGATGCCGGGATGCAGGCGATCGCCTGGCTAACTGTAACCGAGTTCTGCTGCTCCTTTGGTCCGCAGACGCCCAAGCAAACAAGTGGCCAACGAAGCGGTGAATCGACTGAGTGACTGAGCGGCCGTCTTTTCGCTATTTTTGCTGCAGTTGCTGTTGTTGTCAATTGTTAGTGACGTTGTTGTAGGCAGGCGTCTTCGTAGGCGGGCGAACAAACACTGCTACTGCCTATGGGAAACATCGCAGTGTTAGCAGTCGGGACTGTCGGTGTGTCTCCACGTGCTGAGAGGAAGGCCAAACTCAAACAGGCAAACCACCCCGCATTACCGATATAAAGTCAGTTTCAAGGCAGCCGCCTGTGAACGATTGGAGCAAAGGCATCAAGCAGAAGGATGTGGGCGGCTTGAAGCTATCAGGTAACCGAACCGGCTCCACGTCGGATGGGACATAAACGGGCATCGCAGGTGCAAAAGGGAGAGGCTATATATAACCCATTGTGTTGCCGTGGTATGGCTTAGTTGACTTGCTGAGAAGTAGAAAGGAAGTAGCAGGCAGCAAGTCGGGTCAGTCATCGGGGTCGCCCTCTATTTGTCGCACTGTCCACTGTGCATCCATAGTCAGATAGAGGAACTGCTTGTTGGGTTTGCCTCTGTGTCCCGTAAGAAGGCGTGCTGCTGCAAAAGCCACGATACACGCGGACTCTGCGATCCCACTTCTCTCGTCTTTCATGCCAAGCGGTACTCTCGCGTATCATTATTGCCCCGCCTATGCGTTGCCCGAGCATTGTTTGCGGTCTACCGAATTTCACAGTGATTTCTTCCAGCCTTAAGTTAACTTCGAAAGGTGACGAGGGATAGACACAGAACTGTAGTATCAAGATGAAGCTGTTTGCGCTTGTCGTCTGGCTAGTAGCGACCACCTGTGGTGTGGCTCGCGCGGGTCATGACCATGGCCACGTACACGAGGTTGTCAAGTACGTACACAAGATTGTCCCGATACCAAAGCCTATACCAGTCCCAAAGCCTTACCCCGTACACAAGTTTGTGCCTGTACCTCACATCGTTCATGTGCCGAAATCTGTGCCAGTGCCTGTGAAGGTGCCTGTCGTTAAGAAGATACCGAAAATAGTGAATGTCCCTAAGGTCATACATGTACCCAAGCCTGTACCTGTACCCCATCACGTACCAGTTCCCGTGGCAGTGCCAGTGCTTAAACATATCCCAGTCCCAGTGTATAAGCACGTTCCCGTCCCAGTAACAAAACACGTGCCGGTCCCAGTCAAGATTTCGAAATACATCCCCGTTCCCGTGCACAAGGTGATTCATGTGCCTCAGCCAGTTTCGGTGCCGGTGAAAGTGCCAGTCTTCAAGGAAATCATTGTGAAAAAACCCATCGAAGTTCCGGTGCCCGTGTACATTAAGAAGCACAAAGTCGAACCGCATGGCTGGTAGTTAATGGACTATGCATGGATGGCGTATGCAAAAACAAAAGTTTCATCGCAACCCTGTTACTCTGACAACTTTCCGATCAATGAATGAAAGAGAAATGGACCGAGATCCTGCGAGAGTGAATCTGAAAGATACGCGCTACTGTCTCAGACGTCAGTCTGAGCCGGTGTGTACATATTAATGTAAATATACTGTGCTACGGAAAAAATTCGATTGCATTGTGATCTGTCATGATACTGTTTGTTACCGATGCTGAATGTCAATAATGAAGGACAATGTTGCCGTGAGGCTGGACTACCTTTATTGTTGCTTGTTGCTTGTGCATACATTGTGTACCATTACGTATTATTGTATAGGGAGATAGATGTGTGTGGACGTATAGTTTAGCTGTACGAATCGGCATCTGCCTTTGCGAGCACCGTTCTGCTGCTGCTGTTATTGAATTATTAATACCTGTGTGTTATGTGCCCATGCCCCAGTGTTACATCATAAGCGAAACGCATTGTATGCCTAACATATTATTGACCTATTCTATTTTTCGTAGGACGTTCATTACTTACAAGGACCTATCTCCTGTTCTTTAAGCGAGTGTTCCAGCCGACCGTTTTCAGGTTTTGCTAATACACACTCACACACACATACACACACGCACACACAAACATTTCCGAAGCCCGTTGCCGGCGGTAGCATTCCCTCTTCAACTGTAGAAATCTGAGGATCTTCTAAAATCGGACTTTTAGCCAGCTAATTTTCAAACGCGGACGATAAAAGTGTTGAATGAATAGACACGTAAAACTTGCTCGCCTGTTAGCCCTAATGCCTTGTCGGCACATCAGACTGATTTTATGGCTTTGTGTGTATTTCTGCTTACATGTCTGTTATGATCATCTTCGATTTACGCGACTGATATCTCTTCAGTTAGATAGATACAGCATAATCAGAATCGTTAGTGCCACTCTTCGCTAGGGTCCGCAGTGTGCCATGCGGTCAACGTGTGACTGATATGCCTCAAAGGGATGCGTCTACATTGCAATTCTTGAACTCTTAGCTTAAATTTGGCATTTAATTACAATTTATCTTCAATAAAAGTTTTCATTAGAAGTATGATTGTAGTCCCGATAAATCCATCTCAATCGGCCAACCAATCAGCGAAGTCGTTCTCTACCGACATAAGCATTCAGTAGTTGTTGAACCGTTTTGCGCTACCGATAAAAATAACACGAACAGCACCGCCATAGCAATGACAACAGCATCCCTAAGATCTCATGTTGCCCTTGCCCACGCGATTGCTATAGCCACGACTACATATCTCACCTTCACGTGAGGTGCCGCATCGGCCACCGAATTTCGTGATTAAACAGCAACAGTGATCGTCGATGGAACCACCACAGCTGGTACAGCCACGGAAAACGATTCCATTCGTTAACCTTAAATGCGAACTAGATGATCGGTCTGCGCGCCGATGCGGCAGTGTCCATCGAAGCGGTCGTTCAATTGGCCTCCCCTACTTGACCCCTCCTCCATAGCTCTCTTAGCACCCCAGGCTCCCCTCGATGTCCGTTATCTCTTCTTCCCGCCGCCGCGTTTCGGAAAGCATTGCCTGCGTGGGCTTATTCTTCACCTTCTCGCATCACACCGATTTTCGCACGACGATCGCAGTGGGCAACAACGCAATGATCACCTGTAAACGCCAGTGCGAAAAGCACACTCGCAAATCACCGATACGGCCACTGACTAAGCAGAGATGAACTAACAAACAGACAGATAAACGCCACGCCACTTACCCACTCATCCGTTCGTTTCTGCTTACTTTTTTTTTCTTTCGCGTCAACTGCTACTACTGCCTAGACGTTGCAGTGAACGGACAAGCAACATAAGCGGATTCAGAGTCGGCCAAGTTCTTGCTTGTTTGTCTACCTGTCTGCATCCGTCCATCGTTCGATCTTGTCTAAAGCTGCCAAGCAAGCTTTCAACCATCCCATCGTAGGATATAGCTGAGTGAGAATCGCGAAGTCAAATGAAAGCATCAGCAGCTTAGCCAACGGGCAACTCGTCCGTTTGTCAGTTGCCATCCCCGATCACTGCGCGTAGCAGAGTGATGACTGCCTCCGCTCTTGCTGTTGATGCTGCTCGATGTGCCGTTACCCCCACAGCTGGACCGCTCCACCAACAGCGGCACGTTACAAAATCGTTATCCCCGCGCCGATTGTTACGTAACCGTCTGTCGGCAACGGCATCGTTGCTGCTACCGCCGTTAGTCGCGCTCAACGCGGCGCGGGCAGGCGGGCGCGCTTTCCGTCGTATCTCGGTTATCGCCTGGCGTCTGACGTCTTCACTCCGACTTCGGCACTTCCACTACTACAATAATTACTGCTGCTACTCCGACGAAACGAACAATACGACCCAACACGTTCCGTCGTCGATTCGACGCACCCTCTGTCACCGCTGCCATAATGAGTGGCAATGCTGCTGGGAACTCATAGGCCGTCCCTCGCGCTGGTGTTTAGTTGCTGTTGCTGCGGCTGGTGCAGGAGCAACCAAATGACCGAGCAAACGAACCATTACACCGATGAATGTATACATAAATGTATAAATACGTTTATGTATAATGCTCCTACAAATAAGTCGCCAGCTGCGGCGGCGACAATATAGAGACGAGCACTTATGGTAGCTCAAGCTCAACGGAATAGAGAGGGTAGGCAAGCAGCATAACGCAACACTTCACCTTCCCTGTTGTTGATATTGAAATCCTTGTCATAGAACTGAGCTTTGCGGGGAAAACGGGAATGGGCAGGTGGAAGGAAGCTGCCATTAGCGCCACAACGTGAAACCAATAGGGACTGAGTCAAACTAACGGCCCAGTCACGGTCATCAACCTCAACAAACAACATGTCGACAAGATAGCTTTGTTATGGGCAAGACATCGTCGAAATAATAGGCGACGCAGGAAACCAGATACGCTGCACCGTCACCTCATTCCGTCGGCCAGCGGCCACCTACGTGGCCACTATTTTTGTACTGAAAAAAATACACGAGAGAAACTAGAATCACTTCGGCAACATCTGTCCTAGGTCCTTCTAGCAACAAAAATACCGAATAGAACAACAACACAGCGCGTACCAATAACTGCAGCGACGATAGCAACAGCCGCCATACAATAAACTTGCGTGTTAGAGAAATACATATTGTTGTTGTTATTACGATAGACCCTCATCTGAACTGTACCCTGGACTTAGAGATCAGTTTTAATTGTTCTCCCACTTATTTATCTGTTACAACGTATTCAAGTAAACGTAAAGAGCACGAGGGTTCTTTTTCGATAGTGATTATTACATATGCTTGTACGATGGCGCCGATGCTGAACGCTACCCTTACGATCGGTCACAACTATGGAGAAAAACGGCCGGGCTTACCTCCTCGCACGAAAATAGCGTTACCCTTTACCAATTGTACTCCTTTAGCCTTACTGATTTCTGTTAACTGAATTAGAAATTTGAGTTCGCAAGCGAGCTAATGAAGCGCTTATTGGGAACGCATTTGCTATGAAAGCGTGGTCTTTAATGATGATTGTAGAGATGTGTCGATTCAAGTTATAGTAAACCAGGGAACGACGCGTACGTAACGATTTCTGTCAAATCAAATACACATTAGTCCTTTGATAATCGCTGCCATTATGCCATAGTCTATAGAACCGGACATTTCGTGACGGCCCGGAACGTTTACCAAACGTTCGACTAATTTCTACTATGAAAGCTGAATAAGAAATAAACAACGGCATTAGAGTGACGACACTTGCTAGACTCATTCAGAGTGTGTAAGATTCATTTCTATGAAAAGGACTCTAGGGGGTCTTCGAGGTTTCCTGGCTTTCATTTCAGGCAGGACTGAGATTCAATACACGTGCACTTGGCCACATCAAGTAGCTCAGGGACGTAGTATCGGTTCTGTAATTAGACGTTAGCGAGCACTTCGACGAAAGAAGACCGAATTATAATAAAGACGATTACATCGATACACGCAGCGGATATTAATTAAAAAACAATGAAGCAATATCAATTATACTTCATAATAATAAATATAATTTGCCTTTGCTATCAACGTCTGATTTCGTTCTTGTCGGCATCGTTTTGTGAGCAACGACTAAACATCAAATACATTTTGCACGTATGACTCCGTGCACGTCTGTTAGTTCCCATGATACAGTTTCAGACTCAGCCAGCTCATGTTGATCTGTACACCTGAACTATTACTATAGTCCATCGGCTGCAACGGAAGAAGTAAATACATACATAATACGATAGGTGTTCGTGAAGGCGATAGAGGAAGTTGCTGTTTTCTACGTACAGCTTTGAAATGATCCTAAAAAAATGGTTCGGTTTTGTCTTATGCTTCTTCAAACAAAATAGACCTGCCGATCAACTGGTAACGACAGCGGCAACAGCCATGCAGATCGGACAAATAAAGGAGCAAAATGATTGCTCCTTTATTTATCCGATCTGGTAGTCCGAAATAACGATAGCATCGTTACGCAGCCGCGTTCAATTTAGGGTAGAACGTCAGTGACCCCGCTGATTGCTGCCCTTAGCATCATTGCTCTCATTAATAGCGTTGTTTGTATCGCCTGCCTGCCCGTCTGTTAGTACAAGTGTTCGTAAGTCGTTGTATATATACCACATGGCTATTTTTACATCGTCTTGTTCGTTCCGATGACGACGATTGGTGTTATTATTTTAATGCAGATTGACGCGTTTTAGTTAAATGACGAAATTGTAAAAGTTAGTTGTTTCGTACTGTGGCTCAATACTATTGCTGCCGCTGTCGAGCGCGCGGTTGATATAGGTCTCCCTATAACAGCCCTGCTTTCAACCATTTAGCTCTTTGTCATGCTATATATTTTAACTAAATAAATATTCCCGCTATCACTGTGACCACTATAATGACCGTGATAGCTGTTAATTAAAAAAGCTTTCTTAATTGATTCTCCCTATTTCTTTTATAGTACTAGTCTGTGTTGAACTATTTTTGACAACCATAGCATACTTGGCAGTACTTCAAAGCGACAGTTAAATTTCTGTTGAAGTAGCGTTTTGTATGCACAAAGGGGCAACATCCATCACACCGCAATGATTAGTACTGTCCAAACGATCAGTAGCGGAAGGTGCGTAAGAGTGAGGTGATCTAAGCCTTATTTCTGAGATTCGCTGACTCAATGCACGACAGCTTTTGCGACGTAGGCAAAGTCTCTCGTATGGCAGGAGGCGTTCTTCTCAGTGAGTTATGCTCTACATTAGTTGCTACTAAGGCTCAGCTAGCCTAATAAAGCCATGCTCAACGATATCAAGGACCAAGCATGATTGACTTCGCTTTGCGAACCAAGCGATAGTTCTAACGTTAGTTGTCCGCAACGCATCCGCGCGTACACTGTCATACTGATCATTACCGTTGTCATCCTACTGTAGGCTCATTGGAGCCTGGTGCCACCATAGAATGGTTTGCAGCTACCACCCCCTGACGATCGACCACTAAGGCCATGGTGATTCCTACCACATAATGGAATACCAACCTGGGCGTGTGGCAGGATCATTTACCACCAAGCGGCGGGCATTTGTGGTCAACTTGCCATTTTCTAGCCATACGATAACATCACTACATTGAGAGGCTAAGATCATGCACAAGACGTTCAATATCGCAAAGAAACGCTATTGACTTCGTTGGTAAACATGCTGAGCTAAACCATTGTAAATGTAGTACAGAGTTACTTCTAGGTGTAGTTGTAGTTCATCTAACGAACAGCGTTGCTCTATTGACCGCAAAAACGTATGTAGTAGGTGTGAAATACTAACTGAAGCTAGCAGCTGAACGAAACAGCGTATCGGAATAGCAGACGAAATTTGCGAGAAAATCCCAACTATCTTCGCCACCGTTCCCTGCCAATGTGTCGAGTAGATCCACCGGGAAACCGTGTTGTGAATCGATTTTACACCGAAGTCGTAGTTTGTTCGCCCGTCTAACAGTCGCTGGGTGCTTCCCTTCTTATTCCAGCGAAGTGTCGTCATCACCGCCATCATAATCATTATAATCATCGTATAGTAAACGCCGTTGGTGACAAATCGTACCGCACCGTCGTGTGTCGATGGAGAAAAAGGGACCAAATAGTGAAAAATGCAAATTAAGCGAAAGTGTTATATCCTTGAAGCGTTTCAAAAAGGAATATAAGGGCAAATAAATATAAGCTGGAACAGGATACCACTTAGAATCAAGTAAAGTGCTGTGATGTGAATTTTCCCTCCGTGCTCGTCTCGTCCACCTCCCGTGCCCTTTGTGTCTACAAGTGTGAAGCTTTCATCCGTCCCTTCAACAGCTGCCTGCTGCAGCGAAGCTTCGAGAACTGCACCCAAATTGAGCACAAATATCGAACTATCAGCGATGCGCGCTTTTTGGATACTATGCCTGTTAGCTCTTGTCTTCCGGTGCTCGGGGGCTTTCAAATCGAAAGCCAAAAAATCCTTCGGATGCCCGCATCATTACTACCATCGCCCTGAGGTGGTTAGATATTTGACAAAGATCGTCCCAGTACCAGAGCCCGTTCCAAGTCCAGTTCCTGTTCCTGTCCCGAAGTTCATACCAATCCCGACCCCCGTTGAAGTCTCTCATCCGGTGCCTGTGCCGTACAAAGTTCCTATCGTAAAGCGGGTCCCAAAAATTGTGCCCGTCCCAAAAGAAGTCATGGTCCCGAAGATGGTTCCGGTGCCACATGAAGTGCCATTCCCTGTGCCAGTACCCGTCATCAAGTACGTACCTGTTCCAGTTCACAAAACTGTACCCGTGCCGATAGTCAAAGAAGTTCCAGTGCCTGTCAAGGTACCGAAGTACGTCCCGGTGCCGTACCACAAAGTGGTCAAGATCCTCAAGCCTGTTACAGTCCCGGTGAAGGTTCCCGTATTTAAACAGGTCATTATTAAGAAACCTATAGAGGTGCCTGTACCATTGTATGTAAAGCAACACATTCACGTTCATCATGAGCCCCATAATCACCCCATGCCCATGATCATGAATGGAGGTGACTGAACTCAGGAAGTTCGATGTCTATTAGACGCCCGTGAAACCTACGGCAGTTGACGCTCAGTATTGGTAGCTCGATAACCCTGTCGTTAATTGTATTGAGAATTAGCACTGAAGGTAGGATCGCTTGGAACAAATATTTTACATTAATGTTACCTGAAATGTTAAGACGTCTTTGGTATTTTTTTATGGAACTTGGTGTACCTGCTGGGTCTAATTATAGATTCGTACTTGTTACATATATATATGAATCGACAGCGTATTCAGTCATTATAGGGTAATGTGAGGTAATACGTGCCACCCGATTTCTGCTGATGTTAAATTAATTGACCTACATGTGTACGCGAGAGCGTATATTTGTGTGTCCGTCTGTGTGTATGTGTGTGTGTGTGTGTATGTGTGTGAACGCATGTATATAAGTTTACGTGTACCTATCTTGGTAGCGACACGTAGCACGTGTCCGTCTGCGTATTATAGATGTAAAGTCAAATGTGTAAATAAATTATCAATTGGTCAACGTTGCACCTCGGTTAATTTGCTTTGTCTAATTATTCTGGATTGGATTCCAGCTAAGTATCTATGTGTTTTTATTCGACACATACAACAGAAGTGAGTACCACATCATAAATTCCGCCAAAAATTTGTACGACGAACGGCCTAGCCGCTCGAGTACCCGCATACACACAGCGGGGGCCATTACTGTGTATGCAGTCCCACAGTGGGAATCGGGAGTGCCACAAGCTCCCTTTATTGAGATTAGCTCGTAGGCGACATTTTTGCGCCTTGCCAACAAAGGTCATAGCTGACTGTTGGCCAACAGAGAGTTCCCGGGCATTGCCTGCTAGTAATAACAATTGCAGGAATAAAGCAGTTGTAGTAACGAAAGTCTACGATGAAAGCCCGAGGTACGTATTTAAAGCAAAGCGTAAAATCCATTTCGATAATAACGGTGCAGCATCAGAAGCCATTACCACACTTAGTCATAGAGAAATCAAACTCATTTGTTCGCCTTCGTCCGGTAGCATCCCCAGCACTCGGAGTGCAAACATCTAAAGCGATAGATTAATAGTAGTAGTAGTAGTAGTAATAGCATGACAAAGTGGAAATAGCATTAGTGGGACGTTGGGAGCCAGAAGTGCATAGCCCATCGATTGTAGCCGCTTTCAGTAAAGGGCACGTCAAATTATGCGCTTAAAGTATACCATATATATATTTTACGTATATCTATTTACAGACGCAGTATGCTCCGGTCAACTTCGGCATGTTTCTATTCTAGGATATACTGGATGGCCGTAGGGCTTGGTCCAGCAAAGTGGACATCCAGCGGTTATTTAGTATCCGCAAAAGCGGCATTCAGTGTCATCGCAGTCTGATGATACGCTTTTAACTGCCGGCACGAGGCACATATTCACGTATGCATGCATGCACGCTCGCCTGCTTATTTGTTTGCTCGTCTACACGTGACAGCATCAGCAAGAAATGATCCATGCTTATCACACCGTAGAACATTGCAGTACTAACATGACCGGCCAAAGCTAAGCAATGTATCAAGTACCATCGATCGCTATAGCTGCCGCTATCGTCGACGCTGTTGTTGCATCGCAGCTGGCAGTGTTCTCGGTGCTGTGGTTGTCTGATGATTCCGGCAGCGTTGCCTTGTGCTCCCGCTTGCTTGAGCGCTGCGCTCTTCGACGTTGGGTCAATGTTAATCACAGTGTATCTAGCGCTAGCCAACGAAGAGGGTGCCATCACTGCGTACACCGCCGTCGGGGTTCCCTCTGGTATTATGTAATAATTTGCTAAAAGTAGCCAATCAGGCTGCATCCATAAAGCGAATGAACAGACAAATGGACGAATAATACCATCTTGGCAAGTCCTAAACACACACAAACATATAATAGCTACAACGGCAACACTTGCAGAAGCTGCTGGAGCGGCACACCGTGGCTTTGTATCGTTCTTGAACAGTCACAGTTATATCAGAGGCTAGAGCAGTCGCATCAAATCGTGACTGTTGTACCAGCAACATGCTGGTCGGCCCGGTACCCCCTAAGCTGTAAAACAGACTAACTTAGCCTGCCTCTGCCGCCTATGTACGTACATGTGCGGCGTAGGTGCCTGTGTTTGTGTGCGTATTCGTTCGTCCGCTGTTTATCCGTTTATGTGTGCGTGAATGGCTGCCACAAAGACACCAGCAGCGGCGGCGGCTCCCGCCGCCGCCGCCGATGGTGCTGGCACTCTCACTGGGCCATATGACATGCTGACGTTGGAACCCGGGCTGATCGATCAACCGGGCAGCCAAACAGTGAAACGGTTACACGTACACTATGACGCCCAACATGGTGTCGTTCGGTAGCTCGCGCAGTGCCATGGCTAATGGTGGCGTACGCCGAAGAAGTGAAGCTGCTGCTGAGGTGTCGTCTGTCTGCTGTCATGATATAATAGAAAGCCATAGCTGCACTAACTGCAATCGTGCTCCTGCTGGTGTTGTTGATGGGGTTACTATGATGATTATTATGGATGAGAACGCTTATGTCACAGGGTTCAAGAGCACGTGAAGGCCACATGCGTCGGACCCTTCACGACGCCTTGCGGTGATACGATTTAATGTGATTGGGGTTGTATTTGTAGCGGCAGCGGTTGACATGGTGACGGGCGGACGGGCGGTCGTGTTTGTGTCTATGTGTGAGTGTGTATTTACCCGCTAAATGTGGGTTCTCTAAAATACGGATCGTTTCAGCGTTGAATAACCGCCGACGACTGATGTCAGAGCGAAAAAAACTGCTAGTTACACTGGACGAAACAAATGAAGAGCTGTATTTTGTGTGATACGTACGATACTTTTACAACACACGTGAGGTCCTAGTCCTAAGCTATACTAAAGTATACATATACACACGTATATACACACGCGGCGTATAGACACACGCAGCTAAAAAACAAGATACCGGTTGGATCTTGGGCGCATTCTGAAATCGTGCTGTTCCATCGCATTAGCACAAGTGCTTTTACTTCCTACATAAATCTAGGGATACTGATGAAAATGATTTATGAAGTGCCGCAACTTCGCTTCGTAGCTAGAAAGAGTAAACTCCTAGGCAAAACGAATATGTTTATTTTATTACATTTTGAGCTCAATTAAATTGCCATAATCTGCGTTGACCGACTAAGCTCAGATGTAGCAAGTGCTCAACGACAAAAATACCTCGTTCATAATGTGCTATCTAATTATATTTACGTATATAAAAAAAAAACTACGCCACAGTCATAAATATCACTATAGGCCGCGTATAAATAATAGCTTTATTATTATTATTAACAGTGGCGAGATAACAGAATAGGTGAGTCACGTTAGAGTCGTAAGGACAAACAGAGAAGCGTCGACACAAATGCGACGGACAGTGCGTGTACAGGAGGTCAACGTTGTCGCACAACGTCAGGCGTCAGCGCGCCTGCTGCAAACAGGAGCAACCCCGCTGCACGCAATTACTTGCAGATCTACACGTACTTATTACATACATACCCATAGGCTTTTAGAGAAATCTACTTTTTGCCATTTACAAGAGCTTTTCACACGATATTATTATATGTTATATGAGCACGGTGTAAACGTAGAGTAATTCCAGCCAGTTGTCGATTCTGATACCACAGCTTCTAGTAGAAGTAGCAGTCGGACGCCCGATTACGTAATAATAACGTGACCGCGTACCGAAAACAGTTCTAAATATAAATTTCGCTTAACAACAGCGAAGAAGACAAAAACGAACACAACAACAACAATAATAATTAACAGTAATTATTGTAGGGACATTAATTTTCATGGTGATAATTAAAAAAAAGCACCGGTATGTTGACAATAATTAAATTCCGTCTTATCACGTGATGTTGACGGCGCGATTTGAATTAGATCGTGTATATCTGGCCTATACGACGCAATGGCTTCTTGTGATTAGACATATGTTTTTATGTTCCCGTGTGTGTATCCTACTTGCCATTCAAGAGCTATGAATAGTGACGACATTAGTTTAAACAAACTTACATACATATACACAAATGAACAAACACAATGGCCAGTGATTCAAAATAGTTCTGCGCCTTTCTAGCGGCGCCGCTATTCGGTCGTTCTGCGATGGTTTTCGACGTTTCGACGCGTTTGTCAGGGTAGCAGTTGTATGTAAGAACGAGCCCCCACAATCGTAATCTGTTGTCAGTACAAAAGGAAGACTTCATAGTACGGACAAACGGGCACCGGTCCTGGTTTCAGAACTAGTCAGATAGAATCAGCTGTAGCCGATAGCTACTTCAGCTGTTAGACGATTTGTTCGAGCAGTAAAAGTTATGTCTTTTGCTAACGGCGTTCACTGGTGGCGAGACCAACCGAAGTTGGACTAGTGCGTTGCCTGTAAGTGTGGGCGCGAATCAGGCAAAAGAACAAGCCGGCGCAAAGGCAGCTTAATACGTTTGCATCATAGCGACCTGCTGTACACATGTATGTGCCGACTGATAGAACTACAGTGGCGGCTTAATGCGGACGGCCACAGCGGTACGCGATGGACAAGCGAAGTAGACCGGTGAAGGGCCATCTGTGCCTATTAGCAGTACGGGCAATCATTGCACAGCACTTCCAATCCGCTGAGAGAAGTCATCGGACAAAGCCATTATTTTCTTATTGTATTCACGTGCAGACGTTCAACCTTTTTGATAACATTAGAAAATATCTCCGTTTATTTGCAGGCTCACAACCGTAAACGAACGGAGACGCCAGAGGGATTTTTAGAGATTCCTTTCCACGCTTGCTTTCTCTCGCCTCTGAGCTTAACCCATACAAACATAGTAAAGTAACAGGCAAAGTCGACAAGGACACAAGGCGGGCCAATAACAGGTATACTAAGATAATAATATTCCTATTGTATGTCGATGGTACTGTTTTTTTTACCGAATCACGGGTGTGGGCTGCAAGAGGTAGAATGTCCTACATCTAATAACTGCTATCATATGTTGTCAATTAATAGTGAACATAATAACAAGCTTACAGTTGACAAGATTTTGTGGGCCGAGAAATCAGTCGCCCCCGACTCTGCAGTAGTCACCCATTATCCTCATTCCCACCCTGCCTGTTACATCTATAACTATGCTGTTTACTACACTTGAGAACATATAAATATCGATTCGAATCTTAGTTGTTTCCTTTTGGTAGAGGCCATTATACACCGTTAATTGTAAGGCTGGTGCGCTTTCGGCTAAGCTGAAAATACTTATTTTAAAGGCACTAGAAAGCCTGGGCTCGAAAAGCAAAAAGGTATACGTTTACCGCACAATTAGCAAGCCAGATTTGCGTATTGCCTCGAAACAGCAGATGTAGTACGATAAAATAGAAAAAAATCTGGTGTTAAATCGGACCTGTTGTAAGCACGTTTTTGTTTAGACTATGTATTACATATGTACAGTAAAAGGTGTAACCCTTTTCCTTTAGAAAAGAGTTATTTTTTACCAAAACATATTGTATGCTGATCGTATGAGCTCCGTAAATGACTATTTGGCAATCGGTATAAATTCTGGTTCGAATGAAACGTCTTCTCTCATCTGCTGATATGGAGATGTTTCGCCCAATAGTATCCCGCAGGTCAACGGTGAAACGGCAATAGGTAGGGTAGTATGTGGGTGTAAATAATCGCGTTCGCTTACCTGCAAGGAGATAGAAAAACAGCTCGAATTAGTAGTTTTTAGATAAAAATATTGTCTGCTAGTTTTTTTTTTTTTTTTTTTTTTGTGAACTAGTACACGTGCATTAAGCACTTCACAAAAAAAAAAGCGTCTTAGCTCTAGCGTATAACAAAATAGTGAAAGTTCCCAGCAATCGTTTCTACTCCAGTTATAGCTTAATTAACGGTTTCGGTATATGACTAACGGACGTGTTACGCTAACGGTGATCATGATTCGACAGCAAGATCACACAGTTATTTCAACAACAATGGCTAAATTTCAGCTACGGCAGAAAACCTATTTCTCGGTTTTTAATTACGTCCCGTGTTGAATCTGTTGCGTCACCGTCGCACTTAAACGTACGCGAACTTCGATCTATAAGATTGAATGTCAATGGAAATTATGATAAGGAAGCTGTTCTAAGATGAATAGGTATTTCCCTATTGGCGTCTCTGCTATTTGATGCACAATAAAAAATGGATGCCGCCGTGATCAGACAGCCTTATAGCAAAACCCATATAACCACCGTTGAGCATCACGTCGGGAACTGAAAGTCAATCCATTCGGATCACACGATCTCTGCATCTGAATTTTATCGACACTGGTCACTAGTAGACATATCTCTGTTGTTGTAAACACAACGTTTTGATACTCGCTTCTATTCATCAACGACCAGCAAATTACTATCGTCTTTATTCGTTTATTTTGGTATCTTGCACAAATGTCCCATTAACAATGTCTGTGCTTTTTTGTTTCTTCTTTCTTCAACAACCGCTGTCTCTGCAGTCTGTCACGCCACCAAACAGTGTTCGTATTAGCCGCTCCTGTTAACGGAGCATCAGCGGATGAAAAAAACAAGAGCACTGAATGAAGTGGTAGGAAATAGTTGTTACACGATCTTTCAATGTGTCCAAAATATGTCCACGCATAGATTTATGTATGCGGAAAAGTCCGAGCTGACGATGCAGACTAGGACAACAATCTCGGATTGCCAGCTGTTGCTGTGATTGATAACGATGAGGGTGATTTATGATTGTTGTTGTTGTTGTTGGGATGCTTATTTGGCAACTGCGTCGTCTCTGCGGGGGCGGAAGGACCACTGTTGTTGTTGTTGTTGTTGTTGTTGCTCCTGCAGGCTCAACTGGTGCAAGAAGGCCGAACGCTATTGCCGCAGTGCCGCTGAACGGTGTATGCGGCAGTAACAATTGTAGTTTTCATCGTAGGTGATACCTATGATGATCGCGCAGACGCTGGAGCAACGATTCAGAGTTAGAGTTTGTATACACAAATCCAGTTCTTGCCGCAGCAGCAGTTAGCGCCAGTGAACCGTAAAAACACACACTTTCGATAGTTCGTCCACCGCTCGCTAGTTAACTCATAGATGAGAATGAGCAAGTGTTCCACGTCGGTGTCCCATGCAAATCCACCGTACAGTTGCTAATGACAACGGTAGCTAAGACGGCTGCCTCGAGGGGGGTTCGAGCAGCACCTTACCCTCGTCCCGTTCGGTTGCTATAGCAACCGAAAGCAAGATAATATTAAACAACTGGATCAGCAAAAATAGATAGATGGATAGAGCAAAAATAGCGACGAAATCATTATTTCGACGTTTCAACTCGTTTGCTATACAATAATATAAACTATTGTTATAAAATTAATTATTTTCGGCGTTACTTAAAATAATAGGTATTATATTAATAGTATGCAAGCAATATGCAAAGTGGCCATAGCAGCAACAATGATCAATTTTTAAATTACTGCTAGTGATAGCAACGCCCAGTCGGTCAATTTCAATATTGACTTTTCCCGTAAAATACGTTCACCGGTTAATATTGTCGTTCTTATTATCTCTGCTTCTGAAATATTCTAAACTCGTCAACAATCGATTTCTGTTCGCGCAACCAGGGTCAATTTGTCATACGAATTTTAAGTAAATTTTCGGTATATGGTCTCTGCTGAATTTTTCCTCAAAAAATAGCTGGGAATCACGGAGATGTGGGAGAGAAAATAGTATTTATAATGTATGAAAAACATAGAGTAGAAATTGGCCAGTACCGTAGTACAGAACGAGTTGATACGTACGAGGAAAGCAACCAGATGCACTTATTCCGTGATTTGACTCCTGAGTGGCACGCCCCTGGTGATGTACGGGAACTTCCGCCTGACGTTGTTTCAAAATCAGCAACGACTGACGACCGTTCGATAGGTGCTTGACATGTCTGCTCGGTACATGTATTGTCGTAAATTTAAAGCACGAAAACTGACAGCCCTTGAAATACGCTTTCTTAACAGCCGACAACGACAGCTGCAGCAGCATAGTGACTCTCAACGTATAGCGAGAGGGGTCTACATGGATCCTTCATTACTGGTGGGTGCATGGACGAAAATGAAGTCGTATTTGTTCAACGTGCTGCCCTTCTGGTGGCCTGTTTATACGTCCCTCATGCACCATCCAGCTGTTTCAACGACAGACAGCTTTATGCTCCTTTGATCGGAATGACTGCCTGGATCGGACAAAAAAGATGCATCCCGCGTGCAGTGAGTTCCGCCCACAGCTGGAAATAAGCTTGTTCACTCTGGCAAAAAGTGACCTCAATCACATACACAATCATGACGAATTAGGTTGGCATCACCGACGAAATACTATCAAAGGTTTTGGATACAGACCAACATTTGGGTATCCGTTCGGCCTCTACGGACACAGAGGTCGGGGATTTTAGCATGGAGCAACTGACGGATCGATGGCCACACAGTCAACGACCATCGAGTCCATGGATTCGGTTAGGGTTGTAAAATGCAGCGTGGCACATTCCGCTTGCTACAAGATACTTTTATCAAGTCATCCCTGTACCTAGGTCCATGGCAGCCTTGTAGCTTATGCCTGTCGACAACATCGTACCGGTGCCACACGCACTGCATGTACATGTAGGTCCGTTTCAGTTTTCATGAATGGTCAAAAAAGTTCCTAACATTTGACTCGTAGGACTATTCCTGTTCCTAGACCCGTAACGGTCCCGATCTATAAGAATGTGCAGTACCTTTTCGGGAACATGCGCCCGTGGCACTCCATCGGCACGTCGTGGTACGAGTGCCTGTACGTAAGGTTGAACAACCCGTTGCTGTACCGACCAAGGTATCCGATCTTGAAGAGGTGCCCGTTAAAAAGCCTGTTTCAGTCTTCATCAGGAAGGAGCATGGCTGGCGAAAGAGTGAAAGTCACGTCCACGTCTACACCCGATAACGACGCACGTTAGATCAGACCTACCTATTATATTGGCTATAAATAAGACCTTATTTCACTTACTTCACTATATCATAATAAGGCGAAGCTAAAAATATGTTAGGGTAAAGCAAGCATAATCTGTACGAACATTTTCATCATATCTGTGTGTCAATCCACACCAGCAGCATAAGTACGGCGTCACAGGCACCATCGTATGACCAAATTACTTGTTGACATTATTGATTGTGCTGACGGAGGCACTGATAATACTTGGGGCGTTGTCGCTTACTGGGTGCTGCCAAAGCAGCAGTGACGGTGATTGTGGTGGTAATGCTCGTGTTAATAACTGTAACGTACGCAACGGTCACCGATGAAGTCATTTTGGACACTGCTAACCACATGTTCATCATTCCCCTTTCGTGATTGCGTTATTGCTTTATGAACCTATCTAAAAACGCGCCTAGTCCAAGTCCACGGCCTCCCTTCAGTTTGCCAATCTGTCAATCAAGCGATCGTCGTAACAGTGTGATACCACATTAGTTGTGTGTATGTGGCTATCGCTAGTAATAGCCGTAACATTGCCAGCTACATCTATCTTGTTGTTGTCAACGTTTCGCTGCTGCCACCCCATCGTCGTCTTCGTCGCTATCATCACCAGCATCGCCATATTGAGGACTAGCTATGTGTTGTCTAAATTGCATAGCTTAAGCAGCAGCAGCAGCAGCAGCAGCAGCTGCAGTAAACGGCCAGGGCCGTTGTACTAGTAGTAGGTCTAGATCTGTTTCGTCCACCGTCCGCTACTTTATGACGACGGCCCAAATCGCGGCCCTAGTGACGACCAGTACAAATTGTACCTACCCCCCATCCGCATCCCCTGAGCAAGCTTTTGATAGTAGAAATACTAGCAGTAGTAACAATTTCTTATCATCTCTATCTATCCATGCTGTTATTTTTAGTTAATGTCTCCCGCCAATGCCTCGTGCTTGTCTCTGATACTTTTTGAACTGTTGTTGTGCCCGCTGTAACCACTGCCGTAACAATTGCATTGCGTCTGTTATCATCGTTAGGTTGAGACGGGTGCATTTTTGCGTAAATCGTTCAATTTTATATATATGTTATATAGAGCAATAGTAATCATAGCAGTCGCATTATCTTTGTCAATTGTAGGTCGCAGAAAGGGAGGGTTGGCGATACCGTTGCAATGTGCTAATGTGACTGCACAGCATCCGCAACAGAGGCGGCCTTGTCGTCGAATAATTGGAAGTGGCCGAGAAATGTAAGGACGCATTTCTTGTCCCGTTTACGACTGCTTGCGCCGGGCAGCTCTGATCCTGATGACAATGACTATGATTGGAGCCGTATTTTCGACTTAATCTCCTCATGGCTTTTCATGCTACCCGTCACATCTGACATGCTCAACTCAGTAACTATTCTTTACCACTAGAAACGTCTACTTTTGTTTCTGACACTGCGTTGATCCGATCGGATCCGTGCCAAGCCACTAAGTCAACCCCAGGCACTATAAGTATATTCGTATGAGCCATCCCATGGCAGGGTATGACGCAAGCTAGGGATAACAAATCAGTCCACTTTGTTACAAGTGGCTCCTTGAGGTCTCAGACGGTCGGTCTCTGGCGAGCTTGACTTGGGATATCGTAGCTTGCCTGGCCAGCAGACAGGCAAGAAAGGGACCGCGCGGGCATCATCATCAACTTTATCTGTTGACTCTCTGCTCCCTCCTACCGTTGAAGAGAAATGCAAACCTTTTAAATAATCAGCGGCAGACCCATCAGCGTCGCGGGTGTCTCTCTTTGTAGCCGTAAGCTCTTCGTCGCCATAGATGTTCATCGAAAGCGAGGAAAAAGGAGAAAGTTACTGAGTAATCTATTCGCGGCGCTGGTCTATCGCCCCCCCACAAAACATCTTTGACTCCCCAATAACTGCCGTAGCGGATGTTCATCTTGCATGTTGTCGTATTGTTGTTGCCGTTTTTTTTGCTGTTGTCTGGTGTGTTTGCGTTTATCTCTGTGTACGTGTTTGAGTCACAGCATTCATTGCTCTGTAAGCCGCTACGCGTCTGGGCATTTGGTTTAGCGTTCAGCAAAGAGCGCTGTTGCAGGGTAGACACTGGTGCGAAGAATTTTGAGCTTTTCCCGATGTACAAGATTATCGAAGCAGTGAACCATTGGATCCCGTCCGACATCTTTGTTGACATCGTATCCACAACAGCGGAAAACGGCCGGACGGGTTGGTCCTGTCATCGTAAGTGCTGGACAGAAACCTACTTGGAGGAACGCCTATTCTCCCCTTGTATCTGCAGCGTGCCCATACGCATACACACACATTCACACTTAACCGAGCACAGTTACGTAACGCAGTTCGATCGATTTCAAACGTAAAAAATATAGTACGTCATATTACTTGGCGACGGCGACGGAACATCCGCTCTGTTTCTCTGTCTCCATGTGCGTACCTGTACCGTTTTTTCTGTTTATGATACGCGGACAGCTAGCCATTATCTCCTCAGGGCTGGGTGCGGGCGCGCGCGCGCGCGCGCGCGTGTGTGTTATTATTTCAGCCGCACTCCGCCAACGTACATGCCGTCTGCTGACCTCGCCCCCTGACTGAAGCAGATTAATAAAAAGATACATTTTATTTGGGTAAAGATTGTGGTGCCCGCTAGCGGTTACTGTTCGACCTGGCGTGGAACAACCCGCGCAGTGACATATATGACGCTGCTATTGACAGTTTGCTTAACTGTAGGATATTAGTGCTGCTATAACCGATGTATAATTTAGTATGTCTTCTTTTTAGCGAGCTACCTCATGATGAGGTCAAGACGTTCCTTCATC
Source organism: Varroa destructor (assembly GCF_002443255.2). NCBI lineage: Eukaryota > Metazoa > Arthropoda > Arachnida > Mesostigmata > Varroidae > Varroa > Varroa destructor. Next base: position 57,659,461 of record NW_019211455.1, on the reverse strand, counting down.
GTGTAGTGTATTTTGCTTTAGAGCATGCAAATGAGTATGTAGACTTGGCCGGCCTCTGTTTTTAGGTGCGTGCTAAATACTATCGTAAGGGTCAGCCAGTAGACTGATGGCCATATTCAAAGTGCTCTTGTTACTGTTTTAACATTTGTAATGTTTATTGTTATAGAATTGCGAACAGACGAAATAAGGCAAACTGCCCAAGTACAACTGACCGATATTAGAACGAGTGTACACAAGATATGTTAACGTGTACACACACGGGCACTAAAATACATATAACCGCATACGCAGTGCATTGTACATGCAGTCTCGTCCGCAAAATGTCCTAATTAGCACCTACTAAAATACTTTGTGTGAATATAAACCACGCTATCAGTTGTCATACGATCGACGTGCTGTTGTGGCAGTCTTTTTATGATATGATTACCATATATATATATATATATATCTATATAGGGTATATGTATATATACCTATATGAAATCATAATTCGAAACGACGCATGAACCGTACACGTTTCGACGAAGGTCCTATCGCTCATATCAGAGATAGTTCAGGCGATTTTTGAGCTCGATGACACGAACGCTAATAATAATGTATCAATGTACACTACGTTCGATGCTAAAGATAGTAAACGCGTAGAGAAAACGGCTAAAAAAAGAAAAAATAAAGCTATGTTTTTTGTTGTAGCACAACATTGTACAATGTGGTTGATATTTGCAGCAGTGATGCTATGCCATGTATTGCTGCTTAATTTTTGCACGATTTTGTTGTTCATTGTTGCTGGCACATAATATGCTCCATCGTTGGAACCGTTGTTAGTTCTACTGCCGTTGCATTGAGTTTACAGCGTCGAGCCGATCATCTGGCTGTCGATGGCGGGATTAATGTCGATAACGAGAAATAAACGAGGCTTTCCTTGGACTATGCGATACTGATCGTTCGTTGCGAGTTTTTGGGTAGAACCTTCCTGCTAAGTACTTTTTCATCCACTGTCTCCTTCAATCTACTGTTTGTCGTAGCTTGTTTCCTATTGTTCCGTCCTGGTCCTTTTGTTCTGCTCTTTACCTAATTGCTTGATTTCTATTCGGTTCGTTAACAGCCAGTGATCGCCGTTGCGACCGCTACCTCAATTCGAGAATGAACAATATCAGTTCGTATGTGTGTACATGTAATAATGAAATCTGCGTGAAGACTATAGTCGGAAGCTTCTAGGAAAAAACTCACTCTGCATATTGCGTTGAATGGAATTGCCACCAGCGGGCGCCAGCCATCAATTTGTCGTGCTATAGCAAATACTTATGTTCCTGGGGTAGCTGGGAAAACAAAGTTGATCAGAATAACTAACTTCTCACATGTTCTTCCTAACAGAATCTCTTGGCTCGGTCGCTGTTAACGAAGTGTCGGCTGTCGAACAACACTGGACGGTGACAAAAGAAGGGCGTGCATTTACTGAGTTCGGTCAGCAAAGCACGAGGGGGCATTGATATCACTTTGGAGGATACCGTTGTCGGTGCTTGTCTAATGAACGAGGCCATTGTTATTGCTCGGATTGATCGCATGTGTCTGCCACTGTCGTTTTTGGTCCTTCTACAACCGATCACAAATCGTACATGTACTACGTCGCGATAAAATAGAAGGAGGACACTAGTAGGTACGTATATAGGTACGAGGTGGAAGCTATGCTATACAGGACGGCAATTGTCCAGCATTTGCCAAATTTTCTTAAAGATTGTCCGGAGAAAAGTGGTTGGAGCTTGCAGGACAAAATCTGTTCGCTCTAACCTTGTGAGGCATACACAAAACGGGAAAATTTCTGTATGCGTAGATCAATTTTTTTAACGACGAATATATAGTACAGATAACCGAAGTGTAGCATTTAGCAGAGTGCAATTTAATAACAGCGGTTTCTTACGGTTAGATACTATAGTGCGCGTACCTTCGAGCCCAAATACATAGGTGAGAACTTCAGACGGGATTCGGTTTTTTTTTTCTATGTAGCCCAGTTATAATGACCCTGCCTCTTATTTAATTAGCGCTCATAACGTAGGATCAAATGAGCATAGTTTTATTACCTTGCGATGCTAATTCCAGCAGAGCTAGCTGGTTCATGTCCATTGATTACTATTTCGAATTGGTAGAATTTATAGAGAATAGGTTGGTCACAAAAATGCCCTTCGGTTCTTGTTATTATTATGAATAGTAATACCAATAATCGTGAAAATAATAGTGAAAGATCTATTTCTTTTAATAGGGCTCAAAACACCTGCTTGACAGTATGGCTTTCAAATACGCAAACTTTTTTCTATGCTAGAGTATCTTAATCATGATCTTAAACCCTATAACTTTGAATTTCTGATCAAAAACTTATCGTAACGTAAAATTACTCGTCGTTTAATTTCAGGGCCGGCTTGTCTAACGCTGATTTCTTTGGGAGCTGTTTATGCATTCAACAAATTAAACGTTTTCTTTACCTTTCTCTAGAGCGGTTAAAGCTGAAGCGGAGGTCGATGACGCTACTACATTCAACAACGCTACTACAAGCTTTTCCGCGTTCAGCGGCGAACTTCGTTTGAACGCGTTTACGTTTTCATCCGTTTCATTGAAATCAATTTTTTCTCACTGTGACCGTTGCACTGTGACTGACCATCGCCGATGCGTCTGGTTGACGCGTGGCCGCAAACCAGCAACAAGCGTCGAGGACTTAAACGCTGCAAGGTCTATCTATGCAACAATGGTTGCTAACCTGACTTCGTTTCTATCACCCACGAAGAATAAGACTGGTAAGCCACGAAGCATTGCAGCTCCCGTTGTCTTAGCCGTAACGATCATTCTGTTTTGTTTCGTTGCAGTTATCGTGCCGCAGCTCGTCCTCGATCAACGACAACATCAATATGATTAATTGCGATATATTTGAATGCGATGCCGGTGTCGGCGAACGATTTCGTAACGGTCCACGAAACGAAGCTACGAGCAAAACTTACCAATCACGCCACGTACACCAAAAGTAAAACAAAAATAGAAAATAAGAGAAGGAGCATATACGTCAGGGTGCGTACGCCTGATTTGGGGGGATTTACACGTGTGGTAGTGGACAAATAGGACGAATGTTTGCAATGACGTTCTTGCTGCTGCCGCTGATGACATTGCTAAACCTATTCTACGCCGTCCAATGTAGCACCGAAATTTCGTAGAGGATTTTGCCTATCGAACTGTGAAGTGTATTAAATCGCCGTTAGTCAAAGGAGTAGCAGCACTATCATACCGATGATACATGTACGGGGCGGTGTTATTTATGTAGGCGTCAACTGCCGATCGAAGCGGCGAACAAAGCAGGATTTTTTAACTGCTGGCCAGTGTCGAACAGAAAAGGCTTTCGAAGGCAGGGATCACCTTATTGCCAAGCAAAGGTTGGCCATGTTTAGTATATGTGTTTGTTCTCCTATATACCTGGTCTCCTATATATCTCTACGCACAGGCTATAACTGTTCGTTCTTACGCCCACTCATGTACAGTAGAGACTGGAAAGGTGATGAGAATACGTTTCTACTGTACAGAGGCGGTGGCTGTTCCTGCTCCTATCATTGCTATCCCAACGATTCAGCTGCTCAGCTCATCTGCGCGAGCCATCACAGATTGCTAGTCGCTGTATGGCACAATTTCTACGGACGCTGCCCATTTGGGTGCCCGCCAAATACCCGAAAAGTGCAAAAGAAAGTGTTGAATGTTTGGGTTCGTTGCGTCTCACTAGCGTCTGTGCGGTTTTGCTGTATTCACTAGTCGCGCGCGCACCGTAGCGGCGTCTCTAGAAGCGGGCTCGTTTTGTATGTGACTAGTGGGCTTGTTGGTTGGTTGACGTCCGTTCGTTCCAGCATTGTGGAGGCAAGGGCAAAAAGGTTTCGGCAGTTGCCTTCGAAGGATTGGACATGGTCCGCGCACCGGCCAGCGGGCAGCGGGCATCGGACGCATCGTTAAATCATCGATGAATGCCATGGTCGGCTGCGCCTGTCTATGCATCGGCTGATACAGCCTCCGCGGCCGCCCTTGTGTTGTTGTTGTTGTTGTTGTTGTTGTTTCCACTGTCGTTGTTATTGTGATGTGTTGGATGCGGGAACAGCGAGAGGAGAGCAAGCATCCTACAGGAACTAACGCTACTATCGGACTGCGACGAAAGATCTGGCCAGCGGGCCATGTCCGTTCACTGTTGCTGCTGCTACTGTCGCTGCTGCATTGCATTGCATTGCAGTGCAGTGCTGGGTGAAAGGGGCCTTTCCGCGCTGGTCGAGAGCAAGGGATGGCGCGCAAGAGACAACGTTTGTCAGACCAGCCCGCCTGGACTGGCTGGCTTACTGGCGGACTGGTGCCTGGCGGTTCGTTTAGCCGTCGCTACCGAAGGAGACGGCTGCAGCGAGACAGCTGCCTATGTCCTCGCTGCTATTGGTGTTGTATTCTCGCTGCGTGTAGGGGTATTTAACGGACCGGGCAACTGGTGCCAGATCAGTGTGCAGTGTGTTGTGTGTGTACCTTGTCGACCGTCGGATACAACGGATAAACCGGACAGCCATCATGAGGGTCTTCGGCGGACTCTTGGCGCTTGTTGGCGCCACTGCAGTGGCGCACGCTGGTGGCCACGGCTGGGAGCCGCACGGCCACGTGCATGAAGTGGTTAAGTACGTGCACAAGATTGTGCCTGTGCCCAAGCCCATCCCAGTGCCGAAACCGTTCCCTGTGCACAAGTACGTACCGATTCCACATCTCATCCATGTACCTAAGCCAGTGCCGGTGCCCGTTAAGGTGCCAGTGGTAAAGAAGATCCCGAAGATCGTGCACGTGCCGAAGGTCGTGCCAGTGCCAAAGCCGGTCCCTGTCCCACATCATGTGCCAGTCCCGGTGCCTGTGCCCGTTTACAAGCATGTCCCAGTGCCCGTCTACAAGCACGTCCCCGTCCCTGTCGTGAAGCACGTTCCCGTGCCTGTCAAGGTGCCCAAATTTATTCCCGTGCCAGTGCACAAGATCATCAAGGTGCCTAAACCAATTGCCGTCCCAGTGAAAGTGCCCGTCTTCAAGGAGGTCATTGTCAAGAAGCCCGTTGAGGTTGGAGTACCCGTTTACATTAAGAAGAAGAAGATTGAGCATCACGGATGGTAAACTGCTTGTGAGAAGCATCACGTCTAATGGGAAACGAAACACGACAATAACGATAATATGCGGATTATTTACTGCCAATATGTACTATGCACTAACGAGTATCAAACCGCCAAAAAAGGGGCACGTGCCCCTTCTCCAAAATCCTCCTATGACTGCTTGCGAAAGTACAATGAGATCGTTGGTGCACGAATCGCGCGCTTCCGCACCGGAATTTACCCTCGAATTAAGTGGCGTGGCGTGTGCGCGATGTCCTTAATGGGATGAATTTATGTTACATCAGGATTGTCCTGACGAGAAGTAGGGAAGCAAGGAGAATCAACGTAAACGATGTCTTTCACCTATGTCCTTCAAAATCAGTAGGAACCCTAAGCTACGTCCTACCACATCGAAGTTGAAACCTACAGACGGAGAAACACCATAATGTCAAAAGTGAAACCAACCATACGAACGGGAATGAATATCGAAACGAGATCATAGAGATATGCCGTCCAACATCGATAGACCAAACAGATAAAGATAGAAAAAATCAAACGCGAAAGAAATATCATAATAAATAAGAAATGGCGGTCATTTCATTTATGTTACGGTTGCTGGATTCAACTGTACGCCAACCAAATAGTCCAAATCATGTAAATACTGTTGTAACTGTATATAGTCTCATAGTGAGCGTAATGTATTTCGTAATAAATGTCTGCATCGAAAAAAACACAAGATGTTTGTGCTAACGTTTTTATTAATGTCATTGTTTAACTATTGTGATTAAGCTTCTAATGATTATTGCTTTGAAGTGTGTCCCTGCCCGCACGTGAGGGTGTCTATCTGTACCCGGTGAAAGTGAAGCCGTCTGTGTGCATTGTTTGTGTGCCTATTATAATTGTTATGACCATTGCGTTCTTTTTGTTTTCGTTGAACATGCTGCCGAGGCTATTTGCGGAAGTACTGCTTTTTTTGGTTGATGCTATGACGCTGTTTAAGAAGCGCTCAAAATTAGCTGGAAGCAACCGGAAGCTGTACGATCAATAGTCATTCGACAAGTGTTCGTTGTGTCCTATGTTTATCCTGGCGTATATATATGCCTTTTGTGCCTTTGAACCTATGCATGTCCGTCTGAGACGTGTGCTTCTTCTGGTTAGGGACAAGTGCCACTAACACCTACCTATTGATCGGTTTGGCTTGCTACAGGCCGAAAGGCATACGTAAATTCTTATCTTTTGTATATCACCTACCCTCTACGATTCAAAGATTCGACTATGTGCAGGCAGTAGTAAGAGAATCAATGAAGTGTCTTCATTTCCATTTGTTCTATTCAATATTCGCTGTTGTACGCTTCCGTTTAAGTAAATGCTAGTTACTGCTGGACGTGCGTGTGAATGTTATTAGCAGAACATTATTCGAAACAAGCACAATGCTTTGTTGACATTTGTGTTCGTAGAAGTAATAGCAGTAGTAGTACTGGCGGCGGTTGTGCTATACGTACGCAAGGTATTTGTTTTTCGCCGACGTCACGTTGCCCCCGGGCACTTTTTCCTTGTTACCTCTCGGAAATTTGCCACTCCGTCGTCTCGCTAAATCAAATGAACTTCTCGTATGTTTTACGGCAACTGAACGCCGCGCGATCGGCAGCCATGTTCCTTTAGGTTAGCTTGGCTGAGACAGAGATGACGACGAAATCTAACAACATGAATTAGCATTAGGAACAAATAATAATGAAAGTAATAAATAATACCAGTGGCACTGCAAGTACGACGCGCGTGTCCTGTTCCCAGCACATCAGCCGTTATAACATTTAAAAAAAAGAAAACAAATAACTAGCAAAAGAAAACGAGTACGCGTCAACGTCGTCATGTTGGCAATAATAGATTAACTAATATATAGTGAAGCGGATGGACGATGGAGAAAACGTTAAAGGTTGTCGTAACCTAGGAGGTAGTTCTAATCTCTACCAGCTGCAATACACAGATGACTGCGATAGCGTAACGTTTTTGGTGTTTAATGGGGTACAGCCTGCTCAAGAAGATATAACCTAATGATTCCTTGCTGTTGCTGTTGCTACAATGGCGTGTCCACCGATTGAAAAATATGGCCGCCAACCAGACACTTAAAACTGACACTATATCGCATACACTTTTCAGATAGTACTGCCCCGACCCCCTAGCCCTGCACGGCGTAAACTTTATCAAGAACCACTGTCAATTCAATATATATATATATATATATATATATATATATATATATATATATATATATAACGTATGCTATTGAGTTTCGGATGGCTGAAGGGCGCTCGATGCGACAGCAGGTGTCAGCCGATTTGCGCATTCATACAAATTTTGGCTACTTATTAAAAATCGTTCCCTTCGCCCTATTCTTCTCTTCCGACAAAACCTCCAGTTACAACCGATCCGACGAATCGGCGCCTCAATAGCTGGTCAACAGCACACCGAATTGGCAGCCAGCGGGTCAGCGCACACAGATCGTTTTTTATCTTTCTTTTGTGTGTTCCCTTGAAAATATATCATCTGATGCCGCGGCTAGAACACAACGTTAGCTGCCCCTGACGGCGGTTATTTCTACCTTTGCTACGACAATGACCACTGCTAAGATCGCTACCGCCATCGCTATTACACAGCTGCGACTACGGTTCGGCAACACAACAATTTATCCATCCATCCACCCATCCACGGAGAGAAACCGTAGCTTCGCTCCGCTCCGCTCCGCTCTAATATGAAATCGACCGAGCAATCCTACCAGCAACAACGACGTGCCAGTCCCCCAGTTTTCTTCTTACGAGCCGCTGATCCAATTCCTACGAGCGGGCAGCAATACATTCACATCATTTGTTTGCGTGTGTGGGGGGTGTCTGGCTGGGGTTTACGTTTGCGCAAACGTAAAATTTGCCGAGGGGAAGAAATTACGTGCGCCGAACACAAATCGCCACGCAAAATGCTGTTTAATAGTGAAATCTAGCTTTAGTATGCTTCTGTGGTAATAATGGATCCGAATGCAAGTGATACGTATTGCATGGCGCGCAAAACGTGTGATATAATTTTTGGTGACGCAGCCTAGGTCCTATAAGCCAGCCCCATTAGGCCAACTCCGCGGAAAGGCTGCCATTATGAAAGAAATGACAGTTTTTTAGGGCGCGCGCGCCTGGTGAAAGAATCATTTAAACGAAAGCTGATGGAAATGTCATAATGAAATTAACAACATCAGACAAAGTCAATCTTTTCTGACGACCTATTGTACAAATAGGCTAAGGGTCAACTATAAAAAATTTCATTTTACCTTTGATGCGACACAACGGCTAGGCCAACTTCCAAGGAGCAGAGCTGTCTAGATTGTCTTCCAAGGTGGACTGTCGGAAGGGACACCGCTAATTATATATAGCAGAATCGTGTCGAAAGACATCCACAAACAAAGTAATTAGCTTTCACGTAACGTAAGAATAAAGTGTAACTCACCTATATTGACGTGTCTATGGTGAATAGCACCGGCTTTCTACTATGCTGAATTATCTATACTTTTGTTATCTATAGAATAACATATGCGTGTCTTTGCGATGCGCGTATCTGCGTGCGTATGAGCAGGAGTCAAGCCGTAGCCCTTTTTTACTCCTGCAGCAGCGATCGTTGTTTTTACTTTGGTGTTCAGTCGATCACACAAACAAGTCCAGGCGACTTTTGATGAATAGACAAACGAAGCATTATTTTTAGTTGTCTCGGCCGAAAGAGACGTAGCTAATGACGGCATAAACATACACAAAAACTGATTTTATGAGACGTCACGCCACAGAGAGGAAATGCCGACCCAAGTAGGCTATCTAATTAATCTGTATTGGGTATGTGTTTATAATATGCGTTGATACATACACGCACGCTGTCCTTGTACCGTGTTAAATAAATATGGCCAGTAACCATAGAGGAGTACACAAACGAATCAACCGGGCAACTCTAAGAGAGGCCGCTGTCAATACGACGCTATTTTTTGCGACCGTATATGGCAACCGAATATACGTATTTTATTGATTAACTAAGCTGAAAGTCATCAGTCTCTGACGTTATAATTTACTTTACATTTTTATATATTATCGACAGGACGCCACGCTGGGAGTCGTAACCTGTGTCGTTGAGCTCCTACCTAGTTGGCAGCTGAGATCGAATCTTCTGATTTGCATACGGTCGCTTGACGCTAGGCGTATACAGATAACCGATCACAGACACCATTTTCTTTCGTGTCTTGTCGTTATTCTAGCATTACCGTTCCTAGTGACGAGTTAACCTACGAATTGTGACGGCTATAAACTACTATGGTTCTGTATGTTGTGGCTATTGTTGATTAAAGCACATTCAATGACAGCTCTGCGGTACTGGTTATTTCAATTTGTCCTATCAGCTCTGCGGCTGCTGATCACCGTTATGTAATAATCAATGCATATTGACTTCGTTAGCATTGCAACCATCATTATCATCGTAACAATTTTGTCATTGTTGTCGGATCAATCGAAAAGAACGTTGTAGTACGTACGATACTTCACCCAATTTTGCAGTGCCAGCGGCGCCATTGCAGTCATTCAAGGAGCGCGCGCGGTCACTGCTAATGCTGCTATGTGGGCATACGATCCATCGGAGCGGCAAACCATCAGGCACGACAGCCCCCAAGCCGCCCACCGCTTTTGCCCGCCCCTCCCTCCCTCCATCCATCAAAAATTCGTCTACAACTCGCTCAGACGAAAAAAAAAAACATTTGCAAAATGATCGAAACAAAGCGGATAGACTAACCGGAAAAAATCAAGGAGAAGCGACGAGTTGGCAGCGCTAGCTGAAGACCCATGCAAACCGTTGCTTCAAAACGTTGCAGGAAAGGCCAATTAAAGATATCGTCGGGTGAGACTATTAGTACTGAGGGGGCTGACTTTTCGATACAGCGTAAGAAGAAGGAAGACTGTGAAAGTTTTTGCGCAATACCCATAGTGGTCGCGACTAACGCTGGCCATGATTTGTAGCATAGCGATGGACAGCATTGTTCCGCTGAAAGATGCTACATACACCACAGTGAAGGCCTACCTAAAAGACAGTCATTAATGTCCGAGGCTCAAAGGCCATGAAATTTGAAATCATAAAGAAACAACGCGATTTCTTTGCGGTTGTCCAGACATCCTGCCGTTGGGTAGCGAAAAAACCCAGGATAAAAAGTACATACTATTCAATCTTCCGTAAACTGATTAATGTGAGTGCATATCGGTGTCTCTCTGTTAATGTAGCAACGAGGATCAACAGAGCCATATCACTTACATTTGAGCACGTAAAATTGAAATTGGTATAGAAGTTTTGATCGCCAAGCGCAAAGCTATTATTATTATTATTGTTTTTTACCAAAAATCTAGTTATTCATAAAATAGTCATAAGCTGTCTTATGATTTGTGTTAGGATTATTTTACATATGAAGTATAAGCCCCGACAGGCACATATACTATACAATTTTCTTCCTATTTTCATCTGGCAATAATGGATACGTACAGAAGTGTTAATATGGCCGCAGAAGCCAATTATGAGGCTTCTGTTAGTTTCGACTTCGGCGGCCAACTTCGACCTATTTCACTAACCCAACTCTGTCAGCTGTGCTGCCGATATAATAAAACGGCACGAAGGAGCAGTGATTTGCGATACAGATAATGAGCCGTATCCGCTGCCTTGTCACGGAAGGTATCGATTGACTATCCTAGACATTTAACATAAACATTGGCGACTTCATTTAGACTACAAAATATCAACAACCCAAAACCGATTCTATAAAGTAATAGTAAGTTGGGTCAATCACGACTTTAATTATCCCAGAAGGTGACAAAACCACATCAAATACAAATATTCTTCTGTCTTCGAATAAGTTACCACTGAAGCAACAGAACTGAAGCTATTTATAAAATAACCCTAGACCGTTTCAAGACTTAGATCGCAGACTGTGTGCCTACCTTGTGGTGTTCCTATAAGTCAATTAGCCCCATCAATCGCGCAACTTTTGAAGCAATTACCATATTCATTTTATCAAGACAAATCACAGCATAGTCCAGACTTCAGCGACTCAAAATTACTTCGAAGACTCAACGGCAGGAGAAATCCCTCCCAGAAATGATGGCTGTCCCCGTGATATTGCAATAATCACATGTTTGCCTGATGAGACGTGGTGTTCTAGGGTTGAGCCCGGGAATGGATATACTTCGTCTCACTCTCGGAGTTAGCAGTTTCAAACGATGCTTATGTATGGTATGTAAACTTGAAAAACTCATTGAGTTACCGGCGAAAACGCCCAGTTAATGATGCATATGGAAATGATTATAGAATCCGTGTTTTAACGTTGCTCAAAACCCACAAGGGCTAGAGAAGACGTAGAAGAAGATGAATTACTCGCACCGAAGCACCAGCTAGTTGGTGCCTTAGATTCTTTTTGTCTCATATAGAAGTCCCGAGACTACAAGGGGAAGGACGTCTGCAATACATTTCGTTTAACTAGCTTCTTAATTTCATTGCTCTTACACTTATTTTTTTTTATTGATATTGTTCGAGCTCTTTGAGTTTTTTAAATTATTTTTGGGCCTTCCTTGACCAGGATTTTCTCGAGGTAATCTCATTTTAGCTTCCCTCTGTCCATCATGAAGCAGCGGCAATGCATTGCGACATGTCCACCATTTTACTTCTTATCACTTCTTATTTCAGTGATCTTTTTCAGCTTCCCTTTTGCGGCCTTGATTCGTGTTCTAAGAAATCATGACATAATATTTTTCCCTCAGTCTAAATCAAAATTAAAATTCTTTATATTTTTATTATGAGAAAATTCCCTTCGACCACCATCTTACCTGAAATCATTATCGCATTACATCTTGAAGACATGAACGTTGTCCAACGAAGGCAAAACAATAGTAATGATATATCGTTTTCATCAAAAGCGAGGTGAGATAAACCGAACTGCTTATTAAATCATTGTATATTGCTACATTGTAAGTAGGATTATTGAATGTATGGGATCTCTACGGTGGAAGTAGCTGTAGTTAATAATGGAAGACACGCAGGAACGCATCTCGTACCTGAAGAAACCTAAAGTTGAAAATGTAAAACAAATCCGACATTACTAGTAGAAAGGCGCACGCTTTTCTCCTCTAACTCAAGTTTTCTCGCTAAAGTTTACTATTTTGGAAACATAACGAGTGACTGCTTTATCATAGGATATCATTTATTATATGAAATAGAGTGGTATACAGAAGCTCATAGAAGCTCCAAAAGAGTGCTTTTCACGTTTCGGCCAGATGCACGCCGAGACAATTTTACACCTGGATATAGATAGCTTCCAGTGGACGAAAAGAGCAATAATATTGACCTTCTTTACGCACACGCACTGATCGTTTGAGTGATTTTATTAACGGCCAAGTGTATTATCTGACAAAATTTACGAAAGAGTGAGCGACTGAGTCTGATTGCGAACGGAAATCTAGCACTTCTGATCTCTGCCTTGGTGACCCTGTGAAGTATCTATAACAGGCGGTCTTCGCGAGAATTGTACAAGTCGCATCCCGCTCAATCTTCGCATCTAAAAAGCTTTGTGACGAAAAATACAATGGATAGCTATGTGACTTAACCTGGGTGAAGCTTGCGTGAACTTAGATGAGATTTTAAATTGTCATACAAAACCTATTAGATATATTAGGCCAAATATTTCCGTTAGATTCAACTGAGCTTAAGGAAAATATCATCAATCCTTTTTCCTGCATATTACATATTGAAATCGCAGGACTTGTACTTTATATAGTCTATTCTATTCCTTGCTTATTACGCGTACGGAAGGTACATGTTTTTTTGTTGGATTTCCGCTTTTCCAAACAAAAAACGACTTAATACGTTTCCGAGCATATGCGTTTTTGCCTTAAAAACGTAACCTGTCTACCTAACTTTGACCCTGTTCGTGGCTTCCTTCACCAAACGCTCACTCTCAAAATAACACGTTTTCCGCTTCGCTTTTTTTTTTTTTTTTTTTTTCACAGTTGTTCCCTTAGTATTGATCTCGTTTCGTTCATTTCGTCTTTCTATGCGCTGACGTCTCCCGAAATCTTTCCTTTTCTATTGTGGGCGTCGTGTGAGCGCAATTCTCATTGTGTTCGGGTCGAAAGGACATTTATGTTTCTCGCTTCGTTTGAGTTGATACCGGTAACTGTCGGGTCTGATTTGAAAGGAAATACGGCTCTCCCGGGACTGCTATGAAAGTGCGATATGGAAGGTTGAACCTTCATTGGTCATACCGATCTCCAGCTACATTCTGTCCTCGCTGTAACTGTCATATGAAGGGGCGTATTTTTTTTTTTTTCTGAAAAAGCAGCCCCGAAAACGGTTGTACATTGCAAAAAGGCTCAGGTACACGCAAAGAAAATTTCATCCACAATTCGTGAGATATGCATACAACGACATAGCTATATTATGATTGAATCTTATCTGGTTCTACACAAGATTGTCCTGTGACACCTATGACCTTTATCCGAACGACACTTGGTGTAGTAACGCGGTGCTGATATTTCAAGCTATGGAATAAATCGAGCTGTTGTAATAACGATGTATTGACAATTATCGATTGCCGGACATAGAAGGAAGGTTGCGACCTTACCTAGATCAGAAGATCGTCTTTTTTATTCTACAGTTGTAGCTAAGCCTGTATTCACAAGGGCTCAATTTGATTATTTATTTGTGTGTTCGCGCACGGTCGTCAGTCTTGAGAGCTGTAAAAAAATTCACAGAAGGTAACTGACGGCCCGAACTGAAACTCTGACCGTGTCAAGCGACTTTGCAGCGCTAATGTGCTAGAATATATATAATTATATACACTTACATAATTACATACGATTTAATTGGAGCGCTCATCTTATGCATATTTATGAGGTAGCAAATGAGCTAATACCGTATCGGAACCTGAACAAGAAGATACGATTAAAAGTATATAGCTACCCGTGTTGCACCTACGCACAACCTCGCTGATCATGTGTTCCTGTGTCACTGGTTCTAATACGGATCTTCATTAATTAGTTATTGTAGACTGGTTATCTGGCAGGCAATAACATGGTACGATCTGTTATTATTGTATATTAGGTGGCCTATGTCCAAACATTGATAGCTTCTCTATTTTCAGGGTTCCTGGAGTACGGCTAATTTAACCAAGATGAATAAACTTAAATTTTCCAAAAAATAATTATTCGGGCCGCTTACTAAAGATGACGTTTAATATTATCGACTAGAAATTACGGATTTTGACTGGTTAATAATAATAATAATAATAATAGAAATTTCATTTGCTCGATAGTTTCATTTCCATTCTAATCACATGTTATGACAAACGGCTTCAGGTGCCGAAACTGACTCAGTTACGTTGTACAGATATGTTAGCATGCTCAGAGGCACGATGGTATCGGGCAATGTCAAAAGGACAACACAGAAACAGAAAATACATTTCTCTCACACATAGATGAGTATTTCAACACGAAGCAAAAAAAGGTATTAGTATTTCAGCATGGTACCGCATGCAATGTCTGAGAGATTTTTTTACACTATTTATGTTTGAATGCGCATTTGTCTTAGAAAAAAGTCGACAAATACTCATAACGATGCTGCGCCGGATTCTAAATATTAAAGCTTACTTGTAAATGATATTATATACAACTACATTGAGGTAATATTATATGCATGACTTCAATAGGACACTACCTGATAATTTTCATGGAGTTATATAGTAGCGTGACAATCTGTTGTGTCCAATGTCAGCCTTTATATATACATTGAGCGGGGATTTTAAGGAAAGTTAAGGGCGCTCTAATAGTTGCTCCCGGGGACTGTCCTAATACAACTAAGTCGGCAGTTTGACATTCTTTTATGTAGTAGATAACTACATTACATGCATTTAAGCTAGGCAGAATTAAGAGGCCTTTCGTAACGGTACACAAAGTTTTTACGGTCTTGCTATAGGCGAGCTTAGTCCTTATTTGTAATCTTACAATACCACGCTGAAGCTATCCGCTGTGAATGCCAGTTCGGCGCTTCAGTCACCAAGGAAATTTTTAATCTACCTGTTGGCAAAGCTCTCTGCGAAGGAAATCCAGAGGTTCGCGATATCGGATGGTCAGACTTTACGAAATAGTCAAACACCTATGACGACTGCTTCGTGTCGTAATAAATTTGTTTCAAAGTCCACGTGACCTGATCATCATGAGATGATTGCAAGCAAATATGACTAAGATCGGATGATTATCCCAAATTCGTACTCAGTGGGCAGGTAAACAAGAATATCGTTGGACCACTGGAATAACTCGACGATTCAGACAAAAACACAACAACGGGTAAGCGATGGAACTGTACAATAAATTGGGCTCTAAGTAGAGATTAGCTTGAAACGTAGACTCGAGCGTAATTGATGAACGGCTCCAGTGAAGCACTGTCGACTACCTCGTTCGGATGCATATACCATAGATATTTACGGTATATTATTTACCAGATTCTCGTCTAAATGAAGGCTTTACAAAAGGATAAATTAGTGCTACGGAAACCATTGTATACCGAATTTTTAAGCTCCAAAAGCAGTTTTACATACATTTTGGCTAGTCCAATCTAGGCGCTGGATAAATTATTACCAAATACAATTAGAGCAATTCGAACAAACTGTTTTACCATCGTTGGTCAAATTGATCTAACTCCTGTCTTTAGCAGTTGACTAATATTAGACGTCTTCACCCTGGCATCGTTCGATCGTCGCGTTAAAACGTATGTATCGGAGACGGTATTTTTCGACGCCTTGTCGAATATTTATGACCACATTTAAAACTAATTATCTTCATAATAAAATATCGATTTTCCAAATTAGGCATTATTGTGGGGTGCTGAGAAATAATGTAGTAATTGCGTTGATTACAAACGAACGGGGCAAACAATCCGGGCATACAATGCACATCGCATATGAACGCTAGTTTCGGCATACTTTACATGGTACTGCTGTCATAATCTACTTCCGACTTGACCCTAACTCCCTCACTGTGCTTCAGTTACGGGTTTTGGTACTGCTATTTTATCACAAGTGTAATTCTCTTGAGATTACTTCAACGTCTGATTTACAGCGATCGATGCTCCCACTGGGGTTAATCTCCTGCGAAGATTCACGTATCTATACAGATGTCCAGCCTCGATATACGCAGACTTGTACGCAAACACGTATTCACAAATACAGACTTGAACTTTAGGTTTAGGTAACATCAGTTTGGTATCGTTAATGTGGTTGTAATAGTTGTTACAGACGTACACAACAAGTGAAGTTAACTGGGCTGGCATTGCTTTCTTGTTGTTGATGGGGAACGTCACCCAGTCACCCCGCTATACATCATATCCGATTTGCCTTCTGTTGCTGAAATCTAGCTACTCTGGCTCGGTCAACCGTTACGATTTCTTCTTCGATTGAAGCTGAAGCTTCAAACCGACCGCAGCTTTTCGCTAGCGGCGACTGCGGTGGGCAGCACAAATCTGGTACAATAGCATCATAATACTTGAAATGGCGAAGATAAAGGCTGCCACCGTCATCATGTTTGCGCGAATGCTACATACAAATTAATGCAAGTGGCGAAACATGCTAAAGCAAATATTGGATCATCAATGTCGAATTTCATCCTGGATGATTGACCTGACAGGAGAACATCATCGAGCAACTTTTTTTGTATCGACCAAGAAATAACATACTCGGGCAATCGGTTCGTAAACAGAGTCGTGTCTGATATTTCTGCTGTCTCGTCAAAAAACCGACAGCAAATACGGTAACAGCAGGCCCAAAACTACCTTCCCAAATTAAATCGAGGGATCACGAAGGAACGACTAGCACGAAGCGAGTCTGCATATATCATATGTATTGCTTCATTAAAAAATTCGTTTGTTTTTTTTTCCAAACAAGGTTTTCTTGTGTGTAGGTGAGGTGCTATGACGGGAGTTGGATAGAGCTCTGTGAAGGCCTCCACAAACCTTGTAAATAAGAGTACCTAACTAGTATATTAACTTTATCGTTTCATTCAATATTATGTCCTTTTATTCGAGTCTAACGTCCTTTGTTAATTCGACGTTTGCAAAAAAAACATCGTTCTTGCTGTCGGTGGAGCAAATAGGGCTTTATTCGCCCTCGGGCTTTATTATTCAGCTAGCAAAACAACTTGAATGCTGGAATCGCAATGAAAGAGCTTAGCGCGCTAAAAAAGAGTAAACTTTACGTCCATTTAGGTACAGCCCTTTGGTCTGAACGTACTTGTATTACATTTGTATGACCAACAAGGGACAAATCTACGCAATCGCCGAGCGATTCAGAATGTGAACGGCAATCTAGTGAAATATAAGATCAATTCAGGGGTAGTAAGTAGCAGCTGCAGCTGCTGCTGTTGCTGCAGACCCTACTAGCCAATCGTAATAAACAGCACCTGTAACAACATGGGGAGGGGGGTTGGGACTCTTAGGGCTGTTACTTACATTGCTGTTAGAATCGGATACCGCCGTAAATTGATGTTGGCCTGCGGCGACGGGAAATTTTACGCAGATAAAGATTAAATCTTGCCCTATGTTTGCTGTTTCTTTATACATATGCGGAGATAGTCAACAGATAATCTGGCTAATGGATGAAAACGTGTCCAAAGAGCGAAGTTAGTTGCCAATTCGGTACGAATGTGGGCGATGTTGCAATGTTACCCGTAGTGGCAAACAAGTGACAGCTCTGAAATTTGTCTGGATCACAAAAGAAATGGTAATCTCTGACAGCCGGCTAAAACAGAGCCCCGGATGACATCAATGGGGTGCAACGGAATAACTTCATTCTAGAATAGACACTCAAGACTAAACACTTCGATCGCTTTAGAAGCGTCGAGAACAATATGCCCAGGTGACCATCTCGGTTTAAAACCCTTTTATGCATGATTGCTTTAAACTCATAGAAGTATCAATGAGTCGAAAGAAATGCAAACTTCTGGGCTGCTACATATACAGAAGTATAGGTTTAATGCACTTTTCGTTCATTGGAAAATCACCTATACAATTCACAGTTATATCTTTGTTTCAGATTTTTTCAGCGACCATTTCAAGACAAACAGGTGTTTTTCTATCGCCGAAAAGTAAATTGCCAGAGGACGTGGTGATTATCTAAAGCGCGAAAAAACATTATAAACTAAACGTATTTGCCAAAAAGTAAGACTCCATACGTTTATTGTGGCTGTCGTGTGCAGTGCGCGCCATTGTTGCAACATCTACAAACGATTTTCATCGCACAAAACTTGAGAAGTCTTCGTATGGTATCGGTGTTGAAGGAGTTGGTCCGTAGCCTGGCAGGGAGCCACTTGGATATCTTATGAGCAAAACTGTAATTGGGGGTCATTGTGGTCGAGCGCATCTTCACTGAAACGTTTACGTCAAAAATCAAATAATAACATAAAAAGAATCAGTAAAGGCTGGGCCCTTACGGTACCGACTAACGTACATCATGTATTTCGCTACCTTCCCTTCAAGTGTATTCTGTACAATTATAATCTGCCAAATATCAATTCTATGAACATGAATACGTGATGCATTGCACCAGATTTGATTTTCAGAAGCCAACGGAGAAGAGAAAGAATAAAACTGTCAACCCTTCGTTGACAGCTTTCGTGCTAATAAACTGAGTTGTTTCCCTTCCAGAAAGAGTCTTCCTCACCAGTGTAATCTTCTATAGCCGCGATGACGCTACGGGGAAAACTACGTTTGACTGCAGCTGTACTTGCTAGTACTGTTCAGCAAAAATGAGCAGCTGCTGCTGTTACCGCTGCTCGCATTGATGGCACCAGCCGTCCAGATGTGACTGGAGGCACTCCCATCAGATTTGTCTGTGCGCAGAGCCATTCTGCTCTGGTAATAATAGTGGTCGCTCTGATGGTAATTGCTCTGGGGAGGGGGGGACACGGGGCAGCGGTGATATTAGTGCTATAGACTATTGCCAGTTGTGTTAGTGGTCACGGTCACGATGTGGCAGCAAAGGCAACTGGCGATATTCGACGCGGTCTGTAGGACCGTCCACGCGTCACGCACGTCTATTCCAAACGCCCCGCTAGTTGCTGTTGACATCGGCAACATCGAAGTCTGGTAGCGGCGTCGCTGCCGTCGGATGCTCCCGATGTCTGAGCGACCTTGCTCGCCTAAGTGAACCAGTACTCCTCACGTATACACAACCGGACAGGTAACGTCACACAGCAGACGCTAGAGCGGCCGCGCACCCGCGCGGCATACACCGACCAAGACATACATAGAACATGTTCTAGAGCCCAGATCCAGCCGGGCACCATGACACAGACACCGTGATGCCCGCGCGCACTTTCACTCCGAACAACCACTGATAACTGAAAGATGAAAAAAGTAGCTGCGGTGAAAACAACAGCAACGACCACGGCAGCAGCTGCAGTAGCAGCGGGCTAAGACGCCTTCCACTGTGCTTCTGTTGCAGCTGGCTTCAGCATCAGAGAAGGCTAGCTGCCTGTCTGTTTGGCTGGCTGGGTGACTGGCTTCATTGATAGCAGCAGCAGCAGCAGCAGCCAACCAACCGTTTGTTGGCGTGGTTTTACTACGGTCGGCCACGACGACAAGCGAGAAAGCGCTGCCCGCTCTGACGTCAGCGGGACCCGGGGCGGCACTGCCAATAAAACCGGCGCGAACCAATAACGACATTGTCTACCGACGAGAAACTCAAGTCGACATGAAGGTATTCGTAGCGCTCGCTGCCCTCTGTGTGGCAACCGTTTCAGTCAACGCAGGTGGGCACGGCTGGGAGCCGCATGGCCACGTGCACGAAGTGGTCAAGTATGTTCATAAAATCGTGCCAATCCCTAAACCTGTACCAGTAGCCAAACCTTATCCGGTGCACAAGCTTGTTCCTGTGCCACACGTCGTCCACGTACCTAAGCCGTTGCCGGTACCCGTCAAAGTGCCGGTGGTAAAGAAGATCCCTAAGATCGTGCACGTGCCGAAGGTCGTGCCCGTGCCTAAACCCGTGCCGGTGCCACACTCTGTGCCCGTACCTGTGCCAGTGCCTGTTATAAACCATGTTCCGGTGCCCGTCTACAAGCACGTGCCAGTTCCTGTCGTGAAGCACGTTCCCGTGCCAGTGAAGGTGCCGAAGTTCGTCCCCGTACCAGTGCACAAGATCATCAAGATCCCACAGCCGGTGGCTGTGCCCGTCAAGGTGCCTGTTTTCAAGGAGGTCATCGTCAAGAAGCCCGTCGAGGTTGGAGTGCCTGTTTATATTAAGAAGGAGAAGGTGGAGCATCACGGCCACGGATGGTAGGCGGGCTTGGGTACTACAAATATAGACGTATCTATTATATATCTATTATATATAGTGTTTGTGTATATGTGTATTATATTATGTCATATGTATATATCTATGTACACACTATGCTAGGAATCACTCCATACTCGTGTGTTTACAAGCAACAAACAAAGATACTCTTTTCCCTTCGTCATAGTAATGCAAAAATGAGTTGATATAACGATGCTGCTGATGATGGTGTCAATAATTATTGAATAATATTAATATAAGACATTACCAAAAAAGCAACAACAAAAAGAACAATATACGTTGACCGCACTTAACACACTGGTAGTCCTTTATTGATTACAGACTCAGCCATTCTTTATGATCACCATAGCCAACAGGACAGTGCGTTGATTGTGCCTCAGGAGGCCTCAAAGGCTCTTCCTTTTGCCCTGTTTTTTTTGCAGCTAGATGAGCCAGACCGGCCGAAAAAACTACATGACGGGGATTTATCATAGAGCCTGTATGAAGCGAGAGAGTCTTGCAGATGCATATTTTGTCCCTTGTAAACATATGTACGAGATTTTTAAAACTATTATTACCCTTCAAAGTGAGTTGCGGTAACTTTGGTTTTAAACTTTTTGCAAGCTAAAACCTTTTATATTATCGCAATCGTGTTATATTATCGCATCGTAAGCATAGTACGCTTATACGTACGCAGATGTAAATGGGTCTAATTCGAGAGAAGAAGTAGAAGGAAATGTCTGAGCTCTAGATGAGGTCTAACACGATATTAGAGAGTGGTTGATATTTCTCATCTTCAGAAATAGAACTTAATGTGTCACAGCTTCGATTTTATTAAGGTGTAATGATTGCTTTAAGGAGCGCGCATCACTCAGTCCCAGAATTACCATGTAGTGTAGTTTGTTGTGTTTTGCTGAGCTTACTTTTACTAAAAAGGATTTTAAAACCAAATTTGCTTCCGAGCCACAAAGAAAAATTGTTCTTAGACGCTCTTCTGCTCCTTCTCTCTTTATTGAGTTACTCGGGGACGCCTCTGGACAATCTTTGTCCAATTGTGTCTGGCAAGCAGGTTTCCCTGTACGGAAAAGGCCCTGGCCGGCCTGTTTGGTCGACCTATCAACTATGACAGGCTTTTCGTCATAACGCAGGTGTAAATGAAGCTCACGAAATGCGGGCATACCACGGAACGGAAATACGTTACATCGAATACCGAGCAACTACAATTTCACGCTCGTAATCGTCGAATGTCTTTCACGACACGTTATAATAATACAGCCTATTAAAACCAGCTAAGAAAAAAAAGCCAATGAAAATTGCGCGTTATACGCGTAACTCGATGCAACGATCAATGCTCATCATCGGTTGAGCCATCAACCTCTTAAAGCTTGCTCCATTTTCATCGACTGCATAAGCATAAACTGTACATTTCGGTCAAGGACGCAGTGATTTTGTTGTTACTCCGGCCGTCGGCGATGGCAAGCCCTCATTCAGTTGACCTCAAGATCACCAAATCTTGTCTCATGGTGAGCACCATTCACAGCTTTTTTCAACAATTCCCAGCAAGCACCATAATTTCGACCAGGAATCATACACACAAATAGATACAAGCGGACGGATATATTGCTGCCACATTATACGTCGACACTACGTATCGCATAAGTGCGACGACGCAACATTTGCCAGCCATTGCAGGCAATCATCAGTTGTTTCGATGTTTAACGTCGTTGACAATGGACGATCGAAAACATATATTCATTCATCCGGTCGTACGATATGAATGTTTTTTAAGGAACGGCGGTGCGTGTGGCTGGGCTGGAGGAGAATCGAGGCCTATTTTCTATATTTACTTCAATGCTATTACTAAATGAAACGATGCATACCGTAAGGACTCGTTGTTTTCTATTTGGCTTTCACTTTTTTTTCGCTGTTTAATTTCGGTTTTTCTCTGTTGCCCGATATATAAAAACAACGACGACGATGCTGATGATGATGTATGTATGTTTTGACTGACCGTTGACAGAAAGGTACCGCTTTACACACGTTGTTTAATAATAGCGATAGGATAAGCCAAATTTGTATCAAACTTCGCTCTTTGGCCTCTTTTTCGACATTGTTGTTATCACTGTCATCGTATCATTGCCAACTTACGCGCCTTGTTCGCTTTCTTTTGGGGCAAAGCCATTCTTGGCGTGGCTGTTGAGTTATCTACGATCACAGCTGATGATGGTGGTACCCTATTCGATTTCTCTCTGCAGCCCGTCCCTTCCCTGGAGCCCGTCTAGCGGTCCTTCAGCACCTGGAGCCAGTTAATTAATTGGGCACTGCGCTCAACTGTCGGCCAATGTCTTCACCGAATCAACAATAGGGCACATGATCGTAGTAGAACATCTGCACAGGTGCAGTTCCACTGTTCTTCAAACAACGATCTGCATTATCAATATGACTATCATGATGGTCATCTTCCTCTTTTCAAGCAAACAAACAACGAAAACGTTAACTGATCATATCGAAACAAAACAAGATGCTAATCGTCTTTCCCAATCCATTTTTTGGCCGTTTCATGGCCGAACAGGCAGTAGGCCAACGGTGTGATATCGGCTTGTTAGAATACCAATTACTACTGCCACGCTATTTCTCCCACGAAAATAGTAGAAAACATGCTTAGGCCAATAGTTGTTTACATATCAGCCGAAGTAGCCGCTGCAGTGGAATGACACCGTCAACGGTAGTAATGCCAATGGCGACAGCTAATAGGCCGATCGCTATTTCTTCTAGACAGCATCCACTTCGAGTCAACAACAACAACAGCAGCAGAAGCAATAACTTCGATGACTTACAACGCTGGTTTCCATCGGCTGGAGCTAAAGGGGGAAGACTGTGCCGGTCGTAGTCGTAACGTAACGAGCGTGTATAATGAGGTTCAGCACCTCACTGCCAATCTGCGTATTCAACTAAACAAAAGGAGGTGGACGAGAAAGGGGAAGTGTCGACTGGTCTGTTTTGTGCTATCTATATTTTAACCAATTCTATTCACGAAGACAATGTGTTCTCGTAATGTTCAATGTCGTCCGAAGACTCGTTGCTCACTGTTCTAGGCCTTTGCTCACATGTCGTATAGGGGACGTAGCACTCCGATAACTAGCACAACGTATGCAAGTATGATTACTACTAAGATCGTATCTGGCGCCGTTGCGCCGTGCGACTGGATCGTAGTCTCACAACTCGGCCCAGTTGGCAAGGCCATAGGAAATTCGTGCTTTGCAATTGGTGTACGTAGGTGTCTTAAGGTCAGGACAATCGAGCCATTAAAGGCAGCGGAGGTTAATTGAAACAGAAAAGACGGACCCATTTCATTATCGCACATGAAATCGTCTTTTCAGTACACGTTGATGAAGGATACCGATTAATATCTCATTTGACGGCCTTAATGAGACGGCTAGAACTGATTCTTTTCCTCTGTCCGTGAATCTGGCTTTCCTTCGCTCATTCGAGGAAACCATTTTCTCCATCATCTATGGAATGTTGTTTATAAAGACGCACTATCCCTAAATTAAATAAGCTTGTTAATTCCTGCGCTCGATCGATTACAGATCAGGTCGAATTAAATCGCTCTGCTCCTTGCTTTGTAAGGTATGGCACAATTCGGCCTTTTTTCAGTCCTATCTTATAATTAATTAGTCTCTATAAAGCAGTTAATGCACGCCCCCCGTATTTGCAGGTTCAAATTTATACTGGAACCCATACCAGGTTGTATTTCTTCCTTCTGAAGTATTTTCTCACAAATTTGACCTCCGCTAACTAGCCCTCCCCTTGAGGGCGAAAAATGGACCCCACACTCGACTGTGCGACATACCCTCAACAGCTCTTCAACGGCTATCATTTTTATTCGTTCCCAATTGATCCGTAAAATATTTGTCGTTTGTCCAATGTTGATCTCTTCGGAAATATTATGAGGGGCAAGACTACTACACCTTAGCCAACAACCGAGGATAAAGGAACAGATACAACAATGCTTATACAAGTGTGAAAGTAAACGCTGCATTTATATATATGTATATGTATATATATACATATATATAAAGGAACTTTCACCGCAAGCATCTTACCTGTCTTATTTATATATATGTATATGTATATATATACATATATATAAAGGCACTTTCACCGCAAGCATCTTACCTGAGTTACAGGATTGAAACACTTTAATAAAATTCTACTCTATAAAAGATTGAGACTTACTTGTGCAACGTCAGTATATCTCTTGACATTAAATATGTTAGCTGGGCATATAATTTAGCAAAAAACAATTGAAGACGGCAACGCAGATGAGTCTGCACAAAACATTCTCCCATTTATCCCAGCCAGTTTGTACTCCTGCACGTATGAAGTCAGGCACTATTTTAACTGCACGCGGCGGCTATATTTTGAGCTTTTTACGGCTCTGTACTCTTTCTAACACTTCCGTAATATGTGAGCAGTACTAGGTACTTACACATCATCCATCCGATCCAACATCTGCACGTATAGTCTTTCTCCATATTTCGAGTTTTACGTCGGGTATCGGCGTTAGGCCAGACGGCTTGCTTCCAGCCGACCGAGTGTCTATGCCTGAATTTTAACTTAGATCATAACATGTCTGTAACAGCTAGTAAGTAGATCCGTTACCCACCAAAACCCGTATCGTGTACCTATACTATAGTCATGTACATTGTTGATATATATTCCAGTCCACAGCCGTTATTTAGTGTCCTTTGAAGTAGTTTGTCGGGTATGTTTATGACAACGCTAAAGGTATCCCGCGTTGATTCCAGGCTATAATAATAGTGTCAACTTTTTTTTTCTCTATTTCGAAACTGTCCGCGCTCAGAGTGTGTGGAGATAAGCTACTCTTTGTTTTTTTTTTGTAAAGAGTAATTTTTACTTTAAATTTTATCTGCGGTTAGAATATCTGCTAACTGAACGCAGAGCAAGCTGTCATAACGAAGTTTATTTTTTGTTACAATAAGTTTTAGTTCGCATAAAAAGTTTGTACAGATAATGCTTCGGGTTATAAGAACGATTGCAACCACACTTTGTCAAAATGTTAATATAGGTTAGATCTGCTTTATTAGTGGTTGTGTACAGCCATATGTCCGCTTTCTATACAAACGTACGTCTGTACATATAGTCTATCTAATTGCAGAACTAACACTTGCGAGGCCGGCAATGTGTGCCTTACCACAGAACCCAGCACAGGGTGATAGTGTCATAGCAATGTGTTCGGCCTCCTCTGCAGTTAGCCAATTGTATATAGATATATATATATATATATATATATATATATATATATATATGAGTGTGGTTCTTGTTGTAGGCAAATGCTTACCAACGAACTGTGCAATTATGCCATAAAGTTAATAAGATACGATGATAGGAAACGACCATATCAGTCAAGAACTAATTACTCATGTCTATCTAAGTCAATCGGCCTTTCTATAAACGATTTATTCTGTCACCTTCTGAAGAAATTTAACGATAGTATTTTGCGACAGTCGGCTCACGTCAAGCACTACCGGTTCAGCAAGAGGAAACCGGAAGACTGAGGGGTGCGGGTTTAAGGGTTTAGTATCCGTTAGTTTGCGTTATGCTCGAACAGGTGAAAGGCAAGCGATCATTCATATACATACACATATAATCACTTAAGGTACGGTGATATTTACTCCTTTGAAATGTTGTTTACTCAAGCCGGCCATACAAGAGGGGGGAGTAAACGCATTAAGTCTCCAAGGTGACCGTTATTTTAGCATAAAAGGCAGGACAAGATATGTGTGTGTGTGTGTATATATATATATATATATATATATATATATAGTATTGTCGATACTAGTTAGTCCAACAGAAATCGGTACGAGGGTGGGAGAAGCATAATGGTAACAGGAGTCGGTCTAAAAATAGTGATTGTTCTAGATAGACATCGGCAGTAATAAATCTATCGATTACATGATTCCCCGTACGTGCAAATATCACACAGTAAAAACAGTCGAGCCAATTGAGGTAGCCGACGTATGAAGAACTAATCAAGAGCTTATCATGCTAAAACGTTTGCTACGACATGGGCTCTCAGTTTGTCTACTTGTTCCCTAGTTTGCCGAGTACATAACTTTTTTTTTGTGCATAACATATTATGAATAGAATTATAATGACAATTTTCTATCTGTGAGATGTCGACTGCAGGTATTGTCTGAACAGAGACAACCATTTCTGTGGTTACGTAAACAGAACGCTGCCCGGACCGCCAGACTGTCCGTTCCACGTTTGGTTTTATTTCATATTTTTTTGCTAGCCCAATAAAATCTTGTTCGGGTCGTTTTTCGAGATGAGCATAAAGCGAAATGCACGTTCCTTCGGTTAATGATGGTTTTCTGCTTCAGTCTTTATTATAGTCTCCTGAGTCAGTCTCCTTCGAACAGCCCTTGTCGAGGTTTAGCCGCGTTGTTTCGTAACTGTTAATTTCCACCCTTGATTCATAGTGAAACCTTTTAGGTATAATCTGTCCTAGGCAGTAAAAGTAATAATTTTTAGAATCTGGATAGAGGTGTTCACAGCTCGCAAAATTTTACTCGATGAAACTGTCGCCTTATCATTACGAGCGTGTTTTTATTAGACTTCCCTTTGGTTCTTCTCACGTAACAATAACAGTGCCTGGTGTTTTAGATTTGGGCGACGATCTCAGCGTCTCTAGGTAAATAAAATGTATTTTTGAAATATGTCTCTTATAGTATCAACATTTGGGTAGGTCCAGCTTTTGCATGATTTCGGCGGTCATCGGTACATTCTTTTGTCCCTCGAAAATCGGTGCATGTTCTGATTCTCTGCTTTCTTCTTAACTTGATACCCTAACAGGTATAGAGGGGAACAGGGTAAGAATGTTGACACCCTATGGCGCACTGGTTGACTCAGGCAAATTTCTTTTGCTACTCCTTCTATTGTCACGCGTTGACCATCGGCTTCTTTCTGCCGTGGACTTGCATGCCATCCACGGCAGACTCACCTGTGATACGCGGGACTTAATGGACTAAAATAAAAAAGCGAACTTGCCACAACCGACGCAGCTCGGTAAAGCCAGCCAAGTAGGCCTACTCGTACCCTCCCTATGGCTCCTTTGCTTTGGATTTGTGTCGTAGGTGGCCGACTCAGAATAAATCTCTAACTAACCGACTGTTGCCAGTCGACCAGTAACGTACGATTAACTGAGATATGGGGTTCAATATTTCCATATCGTCAAGCATAGAACGGCGGCTGGATTGTTATTCGTTTACTATCGGTCTACGGCTTCATCATAACTAGCTACAGTGACTAGAGGCCGCTACGGACCCCTCGAGAGAAACTAACGCGTCTAAAACTATCCAGTAAGATTAGCGAGGGGCAACGGGAGAGGGCATTTATCACTGACGCATAATTATCACCTTGCCCATTGTTAACAGTGATATCTTCGCGTTATCTTAACTGATGATGATGGCGGCGGTGAGACATCAACAACCCCCTCAAAGAGACCGTGGCTTAAAGGCGGTTGAGGGTGTTCGAGGCGACGGAGCTTCTAACGCGGCTTCTTCTCAAACGCTGGCAACAAATGCTAACCTCGAGGTTACTACATGTGACGCCATCCATCGGCGCTCGGATTGATGATATCTTTGTTTCGTCTTCATTGTGAGCGCTATTCGAGCTAGTAGTATTGTTGTCGATTGATTCTGACTACCAGACATCTGCTTGCTCGTCGTACACCTATTTTTAGGGGCTTGGCTTGTCTTTTTCGTCTGTTCTAAGGACAAAGCTGAAACGACTGGAAGGGATTGTAAGAGGGACCCCTTTACTTATTGTTAGATATGACTGTCGATAATAGTGGTCGTGATCGTTGAAACGACGAGTAGTCTCACCTGGTAACGCAGGGTACTGAAATACTGTCGAATGCATTTCGTAGTATGACACCTGTGTAACAGTGCGGCCCACGGCTTATTAATCAGTGAATCCCTGAAACCAAGTGGCAGCTGAGGTGCCCGAAACAATTTGTCATTTTTCCTTGTAAAGGTTGAAACCTTTAGGCACCGATATACAAGAAATCACGCTAGGTGCTTGATGCGTTTTATCTTCCAATATACTACAAGTATTTGTTATACACTTACGTTAATTAAATTTAGAAGAACTGCAAGTTTGTTGCACATAGAGAAAAATATGTGATGCACATTTTTACTATTCGCATTGCGGTGACTTTTTTTTACATTCTAACACAAACCAGATGTAGTGTTATGCTATTAAGCCGTTCTTGCCGTGGCCTTCTATTTTTAATAGGCTCATTTAGGTGCCGCGCGTCGCATTACAGACTTTGGTTGGTGTAACTTGCACGCTCATATGATGGCCCGCTGAATCGGGTAGCGGATCACAAGAGACAATAAAAATCATGCTATGACCAGAAAATTAAATGTTTCTACTGGCGTATGTATGTGTGCATTGGCCATCATCATTCCGCATATAGCATCGACTTACGTTAATGTCGCATTATGTGTTATGATACAATCCTCTCGCTAAACGACATAGCAGAACAGTGCCCACCGCCCCTTTTACGCCACTCTGTGTGCCGTTAGTTTACACAGGTACAATCCGTTGTTGCAGCTGCAGCTGCAACAACCGCAACTGCAGTTGTTGGCG
Organism: Varroa destructor; assembly: GCF_002443255.2. Taxonomy (NCBI): domain Eukaryota; kingdom Metazoa; phylum Arthropoda; class Arachnida; order Mesostigmata; family Varroidae; genus Varroa; species Varroa destructor. The sequence continues at coordinate 57,630,289 of NW_019211455.1, read as the reverse complement.
AAACGATTTTGTCGTTAAATGTCTGATGTGGTAGTACGATGTACACGTATTGTCGTTTGATAGACATTGAATTAAGTCCGTCTTGGCACATCTCTCTTCTGACCTAAATGTACACAGACTACGTTTCACACTTGCGATCGTCAGAGATACGTCTCACGAGTTTCAGGGTAGAATACATTGTCATTGGCTATCACTATACAGAGATGAAGATTTTGACGCGGAGTTAATTTAGAATAAAAACGAATTTAGAACTCGCGGACGCACAATATACATCTGTAATAAGAAAATATCGCTGACACAGCGAAGTTATATATCTTATGATGAATCTTAACCATGTATGAAAGATCTTTATGCTTAACATGGCCACAGACGAACGTAAAAGCCAAGTAGCAAAATCGCTTGGCCTTTGAAACAACGGCCAAATAATTCGGTACATGTTACAATTGTTATTATTTACTTTAACAAACACGTCATCTTCCGGCAATACGTTGTTATTTTGTGTTGTAGGTATGGCGGCGATGCAATCCGGAACAACAAACGTTGATTACTATTGTCGCTAGCAAGATGTTGCTGAAATTTCGTTTTAAAGAATCGTCCATTTCATGCGGGGACGTAACGGGTATTGCGGTCCAACGAGACGTTTCATATGGAAGGAGTATTATAATAATGTACCTATCCGATTGGGTTATTTATCGTTCAATTGACATACTTCAGAGGAAGTTATACTTGCTAAAGTATGTAGTACTGCATTTATCTTCCTGACATTTACAGCCGACGCTGCGTGTAGCGTGTCTGTTAGCATCGTTGGGCCTTGAAACGAACGGATCTAAGGGGAAGAATGGATTTCAAACCTATCCAGAGGCAACAACAAACATGCTTTTACAGGAATGATTGATTTCTTCACCATCAGCACGTGCACGTTCTCACGCGCAATGCGATTAATAGCGCCAATCTCATCAACTGACGAGCTCATTTCGCTCTGGAATAGGAATTAAGGTTGCTGAATGGCAGATATCATCGTTGCATCCCTACTTGATCTGGTGCTCAGATTTGCTTACAGTTGGTCCGTATCGGGGCAAGGAACGTGCCTGGACACGGTAGCGTCGTTGAAAATTAAACCGTTCGTTTCGTCCTTAGCAACGCTATTGTTTCTGCCGGTGTGTGATCGACCGACCCCCTGCAGATTGAGAAGAACGCTCACCAGCGTCAGCGATGGGTGCTTGGCTATGAAGGGAGCAGGGCTTATTCTTTCGCATTCGCACTCACGGATGCTTACCCACCTACGGCTTGATGGAGCGGCAATTTTTGCTCAGCCTCTCTCAGATATCTCATTGCCACGACAACGGACAGTTCTTCTTTGAACATTTACAATAATATTAATTTAATAATAATAATAAAAATAAGATAATTACTGTTAGTTAGGTCGATTGAAAGCATCGGTGTAGCTGATAAAAGCAATTGTTTCTCTAATAACTGTGTTTATTTCGTGCTCAATCTGAAAACAAGTGAGATATTTTAGGACGTCCGCCATGCGCTTAGAAGATCCTTGCGTAATTTATCTAACCAGTGTAAGCCTAGTAGCTCTTAGTGATTAGACTGAGTAGTCTTTCCAATCGACTCTTATTGCTGCTATATCGGGTTGCTCAATATTATTTGACTGTGATTATATGGTGGATGATATAGTTTACTATAAAATGATAACTATTGCTATTCTTATCGTTTCTCGTACCCGGTTCTAAAGGAGCGTGTAACAGTGCAAAAATTTCTATTCAACTCTACCACTTGTCCCCTATCATGGCTTTCAGCCATGATGTTGTTCTATTGAGTTTGGACATTGCAGGATACTAACGGTGTTTGAGCGAGGTGGAGAGCGAGGTATCGTAAGATTGATGGCAGACTTTCATTTTCTTTGTCGCTTTGTCCTTCGTCCATCTGTCCTGTCGTGATATTACTACGCTGGACCACATGCTCTCCAGTGATCTTCAAGTGATTGTAATAATTATTATAGTCATTTACACATTTTACTAGTTAACTTCTAGCGTGTGAAATATTGTCATACTTATCTTGGCGGAGGCGTCCGCTTCACAAACAACCAACGATTGCTTTCGAGCGATATCGAGCCTAAAGGACGAACGGCGCTTGGTGCAAATATCTAGACTTCCGCCGACAGCTGATTATTAGGCATCGGGTTGGGTTTCGGTTTTTGCCCATCTCCTTAGATGGGCAAAAACCGAAACAGGCCAGACACTACTGGTAAGATCTGCTATGAATAGGATGCGATATTAGGAAAGATTCAGTGGAATAAATAGTAAAAAACAATATGTCCGTACGTCATCTATGATGTTTGATGACGAATAAACGTAAAGGCCAGCTACGAACGATCAAGCAAAAATACGATATAGATAGAAAACGACTCTCTAAGGATTTTTAGAATTCTTCGCTTTCGTGAAGCGCTACGATTTTCTGTATATGGCCAGCGTTTTTGTAGAGTAGCGATGTGTCTGACAAACGGATAAATCAAGAACACATTTATTCTAAAAAAAAAATATATATATATATATATATTAGCAAAAAGTAAGATACGAACGTTTACATCGTCTAGAACTGGTGGCACGAACGCTAAGTATAAGAAGATAATAAGTAAATTCAATAATTCGTTTGGTAGTCATTTCGACAAGTCAATATACTATATATATATATATAACGAAGTAACTACTTTCTGCGACTGATCACATTGACTTGACCAGCCTTGGAAACTGATTTAAATAGGGTATTATAAGGGCAACCAGCTTCAATTCTCAAGAGCATTGTTCATTTCCAAACGGATATATCGATAAACTTGTCGTGTACGGTTCCTATACGCTGTGCCGCCCGATCATAGAAATGTCTATTTCACCTAAAAAACCTTCTTTCACATAAAAACAAGAAGTGGGGGGGGGGGGCGGAAGACGATTGCATCAAATGCAAATTTTCACCTCGGGCCAGATGTGCGCGGGGCAAGCATTGGTACTATGGGCTCCCTGGTCAAACTATTTGCCCTTTAGCATCATGGCGCTGAGTGGGCCGCAGGCGTTTGCTGATGCTCAATTTGATCGGCTAATTGCACAGGCTCAAATTTCGTAGGCACTCAACTGGTCGCGTATGTTTTTAGTGAATTTCCTATGCTTCTACAATCATCGGACGGCAAAAATGATGATTTACACAGTTACTCATTGTATAGGTCGCTTGGTTCTGTGGGGGCCGTTGGATTACAGTGATTGCCACCGTTATGATTTACTCGTGCTTTTGTAAGCAGTTTACTCGTCGGCCATTTTGTTTATGATGTTAATATCACATCAGTGTTTTTTTGTTGTATCGTTTGAGCAATTGCAGAACGTTTCCCATAAAAATAAAGTTTTGACAAGAGAAAACGAACGCCGAATTTGAAATCAATAACATTTATTCTTTTTTTTTGCATTATAATAGCTTAGCGAGCAACAGTTTTGAACTATTATGTCTGCTTAAAATTTCATGGTCTCTTTCTGTAGTCACTCCTCGCGGTTATAACTTGATCAGTTTTTACCATTTGCTGTAGGCAGATAGATGAAGTCTTATCAATTAATGAATCCTTGCCATAATCTGATCGTTGCGGCATCAATCTTGGCAACATCAGTTGAAACTTTTACGTGGCCAGAAACATTTTTCTTATTGGTACCCTTCTACTTTTCGCTCAGTCAACGTCTGGCGATAACAACAGTTTAGCTGACCAAATAACTTCAACAATATCTGTACATAGCTACACTGTGTGAAACATACTGAGTAATGTGTTAGGGAAAGCTGTACACACTGAACGACTTGATGGGAAAATCAGTCGTGGTGTAACATTTTGGAAACATATTGTACAACAAATGTACCACAAGAGGCAGAAGAGTAGTGTCCGGTTGATACGAAGCGCCGGTCAGTAGAAAAACAAAATTTGCCATCGTCAATTTTCTGATAGCTTCGTCACCTCTGATCGTTAGTTCCTTCTCATCAAATTATTTGGTAGATGTTTCTGTCGTCTCTAACATCAACAAACATCAAATCGCTTATCTTAGCACTTCGCTAGCTGCGCAAGTTGATTTCGTATCGATATTCAACAATGTACCCCGGTTCATTGTTCCGGTCATTCTTCATCTTACCAAACGCACATATTATGATTAAAGATAACGCCCGTAGTTTCTTGCTTAGTAGCAGAAAATTATTACGGAAGTTGACACAGCAAACCCAACAAGGGTGCACCACCATCAAAACCCCAGATATACTGTTAGAAGCCTTAGTTGCCCTTAGATATCTTAGCTTTTCTGGCTTAACGAACATTTTGTCTCGCGCAACGTTTCCTTTAGCCGTACTCGTGTGGTATGTATACGCCGGTCTGTATTCCGAGCAAGCTAACATGATGAGCTGGTGCTTTTATTTGTGCAGAGGCATACCATTGGCAGTAGGGCAGGCTACAAAGCTAGTCAGTGGCTTTTCGTTCTTGGAAAACACTCCACGAGCTGGCAACGAATCAACATCGAGCTTGAAAAGGCTGCTTTCAGAAAATGCGGTTTATCCTCAGCTATTTTTAGCCCAGCGTAAGATCTGCTCGCTTAATTGATGTGCCGGCATACAGTCTTTTGGGGCCCGCCGATATGATAGGGCAGCAGGATAATGAGATCATGGAGTATTTGCCGCCTATCGGAGCCGTTGAATTTACAATTAGAGAATTTTACAGGCGCATACGCTTCGTGTGCCCATGAGGAAAATGACAATGCCGCTGTACAGAAAATAATCATTCTAGACTTTTCATATCGCACAACAGAAAGGGAAGTGTCCGTGAATGCCCACTTGTCGGTCTGGGTCGACAGTAACCGAGGTGTTGATTGCTGCCCTTTAAATTTATGCTTTCAAATGATGCTAGCGCGATCCCGCTATAACAATTCTCCTCTGTTTTTTTTTTCAAGAAAATGAATTCAAGTAGGTAGGATATAGTGTAGAGGTATACGGGTTGTCAATCCGCGTAAGTCACTGTAAACTTTAAGCTCCAATAAGCTAGTAGCAACGAACTTCGTTTACTGTTTTACATCGAATACTGAAAGCTATGCAACTCAGTGAACCATCCTATTGCCTTGATCTAAACTGATTATGTATCTACATGTAGTACTTACATGCGCTGACCATAAGGGCGGCGAGTACGTTGTCGTTTTCTCTTACAACACGTTCGCTTATAATATAGCTGCCGTTCATGATACTTTGATACCGTCCAAACTGACCCGTTCAGATAGATATTTTCGCTTCAGGATAGGGAGAAAAAGCGCCAGGAAGGGCTGATGGTGGACAGCTCAACAGAGAGTCCCCGTGATAGTTCAAAGGGTAACGTATTTCCCTGGTAATTTGTCCTACGCTAGGCCCGAATACGGACATAGACACAGTTCGTTTCGTACTAGGGGCCAGCCAGCCGCATGGCCTAACAGTGATACCTAGAGCTCAACAGAGAACACCGCTCGCTGCCTTCTTCAGAGCGACCACGGTAAAGGTGTGCCGGCTGCTATTCGGGTCCCTCGGACACGTTTGGCGTCATAATTCTGTTTTCTGTGAACAACAAAATCGGGTCCGAAATTAGCGTTAACGTTGGGGCGGGGATCAGAGCAACGCTGTCAACCACGGCAGCTGTTTACATAGTAATCGAAAATGATGCCAGCAATAAAGTGATGCAATAAAAGCGACAATTCGATTTGATATATATGTATGTATGCGTGAGTACATGTATATATGTGGGTTCAAACGTATATACATGTACACGAATGCGTACGGTCCGGTTGGACAGTGTCATTCGAGAGTCTCTAGTTAACGGGGCACAATCGCTAGTTAATGATCGACGATAGCCATACAAACATGATAACCGTCCGTTTCATTGGACACTTACTGTCTACTTACTTCCATTTATTGGGATGTCTGTGCTGGGACGGATCTAATTAGATCGCACATATATACTACGTACGCGTATACATATAAGTTCGAGTGTCAATTTTTACCACTACGATTATAATTACTCGTAACGTTCTTCCTGCTTCTAGTACGATACAAATAACTATTATTTGTTCGAGTTTTTCATGGACGTTGGCTGAATGATGGCGAAGGAACAGGTAACGACGAGAGCCAACAAGATACAGAAGCTGTGTTTTTGCCAGCGTGAGAATGCCGACTGTGGCAGTGTCCGTGGCTCGCTGGGCTGGAATACTTTGCTACGATGATTGCCCCAGATACTCTTTACAAGTACTCTATCGTTCAGTGAAGCGTCGATAACGCCTGATTCAATCACCGTTTTATCTAGTCGATTAAGCCATTGTTATCATGTGTTGCTCAATTGTATGAGCGGGAAATTGTACCGTAATAATAGAATGATGAAAGCCAGATCTGTTTTCACATAAGATGATAAAGCTGGCATTGATAGTAACACTAGTTTCCGAAAGAAAATTTCCAGATATTAACGATGCGGAAACACCGTCGCAGCTCAGTGGCGTGGGCTTTCTGGGCAGGGACTTGTCAATGTCTACCCGTACGACAGCTTTGTAGGGGCTTTAGCAATTAGTTGATGCAGATTGTGTTTTCAGCGTTCAAAGTAAAGTTGAACAAAGTCATAACCATCATCCACTCTAGGCTATTAAGCGCAATTGTTCAGCTGAGTTTTCAGTGTATCAGTACTAGGCTGTCCCAGCTGAGCCTAGCATATCTTTCGTTACCTTTACAAAAATTGAGCTGAACCCTGTAGCGAGCTAGGATAAGGAGGAGGAGGAAAAGATGAATCTTCCTTTCATTTGACGGTCGTATTTGCTTGCTGCAATGGACAATGATAAGGTGAGCCAACAAGTGATATTGTACGTCTTCTCGCTTTCTACGGCGAGCTGAAATACCATCTGTTGATCGAACTATTTTTGTTACGACTATCGTATGGCGTTTGTTGGTGAAAGTTGTAGCAGAAGAGCAGCAAGTTCCCACTGGAGTAAAGATAGATATAAATAGTTACATAAATTATATTTATCTCATATCCATCTGCATATGATAAGTAGCCTCCACAGAATACCAAAATATACAAGTAACAATGATGACTTGTCTGCTGTAGGGGCAAAGCGGCTACTGACGGCATTCAGTAGCAAGTCTCTGACTACCTGTCGTAGATTACCTCTGAATGCGTGCAGCAATTAGCGATCATAACTTTGTGGGACAGGCTAAATATGGGAACAGATGCTTCAGAACGCCAGAAACACGATGCTTTCCCGATTCATCCACACACACCTTACATATGAAAAAAAAAAACACCTTCAAATTACTACGAAGTCGGTAGCGACTGGTGTAATTCAATTGATACTTTAAGTTGCTAAAAATGAATCGTTACCACAATCGTCTGGGCCCGAACCAGAATCGACCATCTGGATGTAGCGTTTTCGTGACGCTAGCTCTGGCAAACGCGATGTACGCTGTCCGTACGTCATAATATATACACAACGTACGTAATCGTATTGGAGACACATTACTTCGTTCGATGTGTTCGTAATTGCGATGCGACGCTGAAATTTCTTCAACTGCAATCAATGATTGCAGTTCCTTCAACGTACAGACTAAAAATAAAGCGATGCGTTCAGATAATTAACAACGTCTACCATCTCGGTGTAGTAACTTCGTATGACCTACATAATTAGTAGTAGATTGAAAAGAGTCCTAGTCCCAGCCAGTGACATTTGCATATACCGATGATGATATAACTCATTCTCGTATCCACAAGTCAGCACCTAACAGTCAGCCCCGTACGAGCCTTGTTGGACAGCGGTGCACTCCCTAAAATCAACGTATTTCGAAATCCAGCTATTATACAGTACAGCTTTTGTAAACAGGGATCGTATCGCTCGTAAATGGCCGTCATCACCCCAATCGATAGCTGACGCTTGGCCACCAGCTACCGTTACCATCACTGGTTGGATGTGTTCTCTCATAGGGGTGTGTACATATATCTGAATATTTCTCACATGAGCGAATGTATGAGGCACTTTCGATCTTTGCGTCGTAATTCTGACGTCCACATCTCTTATCAAAGCCCAGTGGCAGTCCGGCCCGCCCGATAGTATTGTCTCGTACGATTTGTCACTTTGTTGACTGGTGCTCCCTTTCGAAAATACTTTCTAATAAGCGTGTTAAGCGCAGGCGTCGATTAATGGCCATTGTATAAGCAAACGTTGCGGTCACGAACACGTACACTGAAACGGGCCCCAATTTTTGGATAGCGAAATATCACTATGTCCTCATCATACACTGCTATCCTCCTCGACATAAAAGTCCCTATTCAATTAACACTATCGACCAGCAAGATCATTTATAGGCGACAACAAAAGCTGATGGAACGACGGCGACCGCTGTCACTTCTTTTGTTTGACGCCCTACGTGTACAGCTCATTGAGAAAAGGCGTATTGAATTTGTTGAAATTGTGTTTGATCGAACAAAACACAACTCCAGTGGGCAAAAAAAAAAATTATCCGATTAGTCGATTTTTTTTGGATCGCCATTTGCAGACGATGCGCACTGACAACAACGTCATCCGAAGCACTTCGTAGTGAGGCCGCTTAAGGGATTAATGAAATGGGGCCTGGGCTCCTAAAACCCAGTGCCAGCTGAACTCGAACTCGTTTCTTTCTTTTTTTCCTTCTACTCAAGGTTAGAGATACCCTGTAGTAGAAAAAAAATTGGCACCTATATTAAGGCTAAGTTACCTGTGTGCTATGAAAAATATAGACAATCGTATAAACCGTTTAGCAGATATATTTTAAGTATACTGTGATGATTAGTGGATTTTAACTTATTAATATTATTCGTTACACATATATCCACAACAGCTATTGTGCCAGATATATTGTTATGTTACCCTCGTCTATTTAACATTGATGAATGCTACGTCTAACTGTTAAATTGAGCCAGGACAATAGGACTAAGTTTAGCAATTGTTTGGACCGAGCAGACATAAAAACATGGCTATAAGTGACAAAAACAATAGCAACTTTTCGCACTAATGTAAATTTGGAAAAATTCCCAGAATATAAACAGAATTCTCAGTTTAAACGTGAAATCAAAGTTAGTGGACGAGGTATCTATTTCAAATTAAACAGTCTATCAAAAACAATGATCCGGAAGACTATTCTTATGAATCTTTTCTATATGAACTATATAATACTATATGAAAATAGAAATGGAACAACTTACATAATGTCATTAAACGATTCGCGCTTTCACAGAATAAGGCTGAGCACTTACAGGAACGTTGCATTTCACCTTAAGTTTTGCCTGAGCTTTTGGCATGACATTAAACATCTCTGGTAGCCGTCAGTGCATTGAGACGTCACAAACGAGCTTCACTTAGACTGCCTCATATTTACTCCATGTGGTTATATAGCTGCAGTCGGACTTGTTCTTACAGCTTTAACCGGCCACTGCCTGGTTTACAGTCGTATGCAGGAAACAGTGCTATGATAATTGCTTAACAAAGTTTATTGTGTCTACGGCCTTTTTTTTTACAATTCAGCGCCGATACGGGCAGCACAGTCCCGCCTGAACCTGGATCACGTGAGAAGCTTCCGGTTCATGGACTTCATCTCCTGCGATTCTTATGTTGCGTGTCTTACAGATATAATGTCTCGAATACCTCTATCTCTGTATTTATGGGTGTGTGTGTGTATGTCTACGATGACACGCATGTGTATGAAGTCGTTTTTTTGGCGATTTTTCATACTGGCACGGACGGAAACTGGGCGCTAAACAGTGACCTACTTAGAGTCCTATCGCAATTAAATTAGCTGTATTTTCTGTACGTAATCTCGTGACAATGGAGTTCTAAATGCGTCTCGCCTTGTAGATGCTATCAAGTGCTATCGTCCTGCCCCCGCTTCGGCCGAAAAACGGCCGGACCGCCTGGACGGTGAGTGATCTTGTCGTCTACAAGACCAATCAATTCTTAAATTATTACGAGAAGAGCGGTCGAAGACTCTCCCGAAATAACTGTAACTCTATGTAGGTGGTCAGCAATAGCTAACAAAGCTAAGGCATAATTGCGTTCGTATAATTGTTGCACTGTTGTCATTCCTACGACAGCTGTAGCTGTTGCTTGGTTGGTGTTTGTCGTTTTGACGCTAAAGTGCAGTATATCTGGATCAGCAGGTCTCTCACGCAGTTGTTGGAGACTTCAGTCAGGGCAGCGGCGGCAGCAGCAGCAGCAGCGACAGAAGGGAGCAGCAGCTATGGTGGCTACGCTGGTGGCCACTGCCATCGCTGCCGTTGCATCGGACGGACTTCAGACTTCGGTAGTACCAGAAATTCAGGCCTAGCTTGGCTACCTTGGGCAGCGTCGGCGGCCTTGTCTGATTAACTACTAAAGCGGTAGCTAAATTAATATCGAGAAAAACGAGGTGAAAACAGCGGCGAAATGCAGCGGCGACGTGTGTGGCTGGAAGCTCACGCGCGCGGGCGCGTAAGTGTACATCGATTTATGATGCTGCTGCTGCTGCTGCTACCGTGCCCCTGCTGCCGCGCACATGACCTACCCTCAGCATGGGCAATATCTGAAAAAAGCTGTCGCACCACCATCGTGATAGTCGTTCGACGGTGGGACTTATGCGTTTTGGGCAAAACTTATGCGTTGAATGGCTGGACACGCGAACGGCCGACATGGCCGAGAGGGTGGCCAATAATCAAGCACTGCTCTTTATTACTACTAATAATACTACTCCTAGCACGTATTGTAAGTTTTGGTGCTGTGGCTGCTGCTGGCTTCTTCGCCGTGCTTCGTTTAGGGTGCTTCGGAATCAGTATCGAGTCGCATGGACTTCCATCTGTCGCTGCTGCCGCTCATAGTGGGGCTGTTCTTCGGGCAATGCGAGCTTCTGGTGCAGCTCTGCCGGGGCTGCGGCGGAGGGATAACGGCGGAGACGACGAACGAATTAACCGGTAAACGCACGGATAGGCGGACGGACAAATGGATGGACAAACGAACTGGTAGTAGCAGCAGTGGTGGCCAGAATGAGTATTAGGAGTAAGACTGCAACAATTGCCATGCCAGACGTAGCGGTGGTGATACTAAGAAGGAGCCAGTGTATGATGATGTATAAAAAGCCCTCGCCCGGAGTATTCTGGCATCAGTTGGGTCGTCGACGTCAACTAGTGAACATGCGCGTCTTTGTCGTCATTGCCTCTCTTGTGGCTCTTGCACATGCCACGGATCTCGGATACGGAGGTTACAACGGAGGATACGGCGCTGGATACGACAGTGAATATGGTCACGGACATGTGTCGCACGTCACTAAGGTGATCAATAAGGAGGTGCCTGCCCCGTATGCTGTCCCCGTTGCTAAGCCTTACCCTGTCCCCCAGGTTGTGCCTGTTCCCAAGGTCGTCGAGGTGCCTCAGCCGGTGCCTGCCCCCTATGCCGTTCCCGTGGTGAAAAAGATCCCCCAGGTTGTGCCTGTAGCCCGCCCCTATGCGGTACCCAAACCGTATGCTGTTCCCAAAGAGGTGCCAGTCCCCGTGGCTGTCCCTGTCTATAAAGATGTGCCCGTTCCCGTCTACAAGGAAGTGCCTGTGCCCGTTCTTAAGCACGTGCCCGTTCACGTCAAGGTGCCAGTCCATGTTCCAGTCCCAGTCCACAAGGAGGTACCTGTACCTCAACCCGTTGAGGTCCCGGTCAAAGTCCCCGTCTACCGCGAGGTCCATGTCAAAAAACCTTACGTAGTTCCCCAGCCCTACGCCGTTAAGGCTGCCCCTATCTACGCCCACGGTCACGGATGGTAATCCGCCAAGTTAGCCAAAATAGCCAGAGTAAGATGACAACACAAGAAGCACAGCCAGTCCCAATCTACGCGGCACGGATGAATCACCGCAACGATTACAACAACAACAACGAAAAGAATGATCAATGATGTTGATTAGCACTTTTTTTGTGCCATCGGATGGACCCAAGAGCTTCACACCAAATCTGTCTGACCACTGGTCTTCAACAAATAGTGGTTGTAAATAAGCCCTTGCCAGTAAGGCGGGATCATGCAACGATTTTGTAACAATTACGACTGCGTAAATAAAAACGAACAATGTATATTTGGTAGCCTATAAAAACTGTTTATTCATTGTTATGTGAACTTTGTATATATATATATTAAAGTCCAGGAAATAGCTTTATGCAGGAAGCGATGACGTCAAGACCAATCTGTTACGTTGCGCAATATGAAGCTACGTATAGAAACGAAAGTACAATTCTTTTTCATACTCTAATAACATCCTAAGCAGTACAGAATTATTTGAACGACTCTTTTATCTACTATTATTTTACTATCTGCTATTATTATTTAGTCTACTCTATATTGGTTATGGGATGTGTCAATTCTTCCAAGCTCGCATCGATACATATTGCAAGGTACGAATATGGCATTGACCTATATTGGATAGTCCCAATATTCAACATATTTTTAATATATGAATATTGTTCGATATCAACATCCCACAAGAAAGAGAGGTCACGTTCCTATAACTTGACGTCGTCGCTCTCCGCTGCCCACACAGCGACAGAGCGGCTTACGTAAGCCCAAATCGGCAAACCAGCCTTCGTTCTGTTAGTGCCTGGCTGGCAGCGTTTTCATCGCCGAGTTCCAGTATTCACTGAAGCTGGGTGACCTATGCAAGCAAGCGAATGCGCAAGACATTTGTAAGAAGCACAGACACATCGGTGGATTTCCTTCGCTTCCTGAAGTAAAGTCCAGCGTCTGCTTCGGAATGTTTCAGAGAGCCATAGAAAAACGAGGGAGCTCTGAGCGTAGCTCTCGGACAGGAGTTACTGAACCAACTCGATGAAAGTTCCTGATCGGCTGTTTTAAGCTCGAAGCTCTGACATATTCAAAACGTCCCGCACAAAAGCCGGTCTCTCTCTGATACAGCCTTTCAATAAAACTAAATTTCGTGATAGGTATAACATTACCTGTCGTAAAGCAGGTGATAGTTTTCTTTGCAAATTCAAACTCCCGCAACCTAATCAAAACGATAGCAGCCAATGCATATTTGGCATATCTCGAAATCGGAGTGCCTAGTTCAATGCATGAGAAACGCTTTACTAATAGTTTACTTTATCACAAACACAGCCATTCACAGCTTAATCTAACCCTAGCAGTAGATCATCCAATTGCCGTCAGGGTTATTAGAGCTCTGCCGACAGTCTTGAGTCAAACCTGTACCAAATTACCTTGTCAAAGCTTGTACAAGCTTTCTCGTAAAGCTTTCTGTTACGTTCAAGAACGTAAAGCAGTCAAACGTCTGTACATGCATAGCGAATAGCTTGATGGGACATACTAATTAACGTTACAAACCTTATGGACGTTTAATTAAAGTAATTTATCGCATGCACACAAGCCTCATCATTGTAAATGACAGACCGCATACGGCGTAAACGCGGCAGCCCGAATGAGTCATTATAGAGTGTAGTAATAGAAGCCACAAGCTTGACCATCTATTGTTGCTAGCTTCGGTTCGTCCAAGACCCTAAACATCGTTCTAACTCTCGACCAGTATCTTGCAACAAGACTGCTTGCTTTAAGAGCGAGCAGTAGTACTAGTAGTAGTACTCTAGTATAAATATACGAGAAATTAGTTGAGCAGTATTTGTTGAGACAAGGTTCGATAACATTGCTACCGTTTCCACGATAAGTAAATCTACAACATCTTAAAAATGATTCTAAATTTAAACAGCGCTTGCTTTTGCCTGTAAAGTGTAAAAGTATCTTATATAACAATTTCACCGAAGCGCTTCCAATAGTTTCACAGTCCTGCTGATCGCTTCTGCCGTGACGTCCTGTACTGTTAACTATTCCCTATCGCATCTTGATTCATCGTCTCTATGTGTTTGACATGTTTTCCACGCGTCATTTGTCTTCCACATAGATCAGCCATCGTTATCAAACGAATACAATAATCGGTATCCGTTGATAATTGTTACACAAGCACCTGAACCAGATAAACGACAGATAGATAGATAGAAAAATGGAAAACATTACAAGCACACGGGGTCATTGTCCTGGTCTTAGCCCTACGCCGTCTACATTTAGTTTTAACACAAGCCCAGACAATAATTGAGGCCTCGTGCGCACTTCTCTTGTCAGCCAAGCTAACGGAGCCAAAAGCGATTAATTTACCCAGTGCCAATGCTCCCCATGCCCGTAACTTCACAGCGGTCAACGACAACCCCTGAACAACAGCAAGCCGTCGAGCGTGAACATGAACGCTGCCGGAGGACAAGTGTACTGCATCAAATCGTATCGTATTAAAGGCTGGGGGAAAGTCTGAACTGGTCCTTGTGCTACTAGGCTCTTGGCGCTACTTATCGACAGAGGCTTCAACACGCACTGGAAACAGGTGCCAAACGAAATGAGGTTCTACCGCTAGTTTCTTGCTTCCCCCCAATCTCCACCTCATTTCCACCCTCTAGCCGGTCCTTCGATGAGTCTGATGCGCCTCGCTAGCCAAAAATAGCTTCCTGGAAAGAACTACGAAGTCCGAACTAAACAGCCTTTGGCAATCAGCCAGCCAGCGGCAAATCAACAGCAGATAAAAAAAAAATACTATTAAGAGTTCACTTTGTGGCGATTATGAAAACCAGCCTAGTCTATACGCAACTTCTCGATTAGGGCGATAGCGAAAAGGACCAAGATATGTTAAGAAGAGCCAAAAAAGCCCCACAACTACAGTCAACAGTTTGGCTTGTACTTCATCCTAACCTAAATCATTAATCCCA
>NW_019211455.1:57607411-57615379 GCF_002443255.2 Varroa destructor | reverse complement strand
ATATAGAGAGAGAACTGAAATTAACGCCATAAACGAAACGTTAACAGAGGACGTTCCTTAAATCTCATACTCACTCACTCTGAAGTCATTTTTTTTTTTAGAAATCGCTGTAAGAAGAGTAAAAGGGCTTCACAGTTTTTCGTAAGAAATTGCCAACAAACCCAAAAGCGATTAGCTTCATTCCCATTACTACAAAAAATTGAATTAAGCAGAACATGCCCGATGACAAACTTACTCACCTTACATTTGACAAAAACATATTCTATGAAGCACCCAATGGCAGCCGACAACTAAAAATGTATATACATTAATGTTGGTTACTGCCCATATTCGAACCTCCTCTGAGTTTCAAATATGGGATATGTAATATTTCTCGTAGAAAATAGACACGTTAAACCCGGGCCTAGCTAGGACTAATTGTTTCTTACCTATTCGAACCTTATGTGTACTTACGAATATTTATCCGTACTACATTAATTTCTCGTATTGAAAAGAAATAACATTTATAAGTATTCATATAAGGCAGAGTGTTACGGTGAAATCATATTAAAGAAGCCCGTCCTAGTAGGCTTTCCGACGTAGTAGGCGTACTTGTCCATCTAGTATAGTTTCTTTCTCAAACTTCGGTGCTCGATGGCGCGTGATTTACAATCGATTATACTAAGATGTTAGAGATGCGAGGAGACTGGACTGCGTATAGCATTATGAAAATGTTCCTAATGGCTGAAAGGACATTGCTTAACGGTGGACGAATAATTATCATGGCGGACCCAGAAGAAACCGATAGACTATAGACGTTCACCGATCTTAAGGACAACAATAATCACTGGGGTAGTGATTTCTATGGGTCCAGAGCGTTTGATTTGCTCAAAGATACGGCAGATTTAGCAATAGAATTTATTAAGCAAACAATCAGATTTTACAAAAAAAAAAAATAATATGAAAATCTTGTTTAGAAGAGCTTTTGTTGGAACGAACAATCACTTGATATAGCGGTCACTTATTCTTGCATAGAAGTTTAAATGACGTTCTACATGTACGCTGTCATCACTTGACGTTGAGCAAAACCAGGATCGGTCCCGATGAACTTGCAATCGGCTTACAAAAGGAGTCACAATCGACCAGCTGCCGTCGCACACAGCGATATCAGTAAATCAGAGATGTCATATTTCACTAAAGCTTATTTTGCCGTCGGCACGAGTTATACACACCAGACCGAGACCAATGACTGGAAAAAGTTTTTCCACCATAGAAAAAAAACTCTGATTGAACCTTGCGTATTGAACGCTTAGGTTCTATTAATCGCTGAAAGGTTACCTTGCAGAGTGGAATAGCTCAACTATTCAACATTCTAAAGAGGTATCTAAGAATTCGCCATGCCTCTCGGCTGACAAGTCACCACCTTCAAAGTGACTACCCTTCCGAAGCTCTTCATGTTGTCAGTTATATAGACACGAATTAACTCGAGCAGCCTCGTTACCCTGTTCACTTGCTGATGATTTTTCGTCTTACACTCACCTGTAAATCAGAAACATATAATCAACTCACTTCGTCATTGCTCTTGTCTAGGCCGTATACATGAATCCCCACCATGGTGTCAAAAAAACGAAAAGGTAGGCACTTTCGTCGACAGTCCTGGCAAGGCCGACGACCATCATACTTGCGGTTTCTACTGTCCTATTATAAGATCTACACCGACCAGCTTCTTAGGAAAAAAGGACATGAAGCTGGTGGATACGGAAAAAAAGGAGAAAAAAACTTCAGGCTAGAATCTGTCACTGTAAAGGCGGCATCTTTTAGGCATAAAAGTTTCCTTATCGGAAGCCATGCTGACTATCGCCTGGCAACTGGTCCTATAATAGAAATTTATAGGAAATAGAATACTTTATTAATACGTTTTACTTTAGAATACTTTATCTAAGTTTATATAAATGGTTCACCTAATATTCGGTAAAAAAGCCTTTCACGGCGCACATTATACACAGAGGTATTATATGTGATTAGGCATGTCTATAGCACATCCGGAACTGTGATATATATTAATAATGACAGTCTTAGTTCCCTTGACAATTTTATAAGTTTATTTAGTTGCACCATCCCGAAGTCGAAGTTCCTGGGATTAAAAAGGGCGATATTAAATAATATCCTATATTATTAGATGTCTAATTAGTGATGATTATAGATGTGTAGACTGAAGTCAATCAAGACTGTCTCGAAACATTATTGAGCTCGGATAGAATCACGAATCTCAATAGGCATCTAGCATCAATATAAGACAATGTCAACCTATAACAAGGAGGTTTCTGTAATTTGAATGGACTAGATTAACGAAGTTTATATGACATCCAAAAAACCTGCTGCACAACTATACTTTGTGCTCTGTTCGCGCCGAAATAATAATTTAATACCTGGAGAGAAGCACTTAGCTTGGTACTATGATTAACGTTTGGCAAATAGTCGCTAATTGTTGTACAGTGGTTCGTACCAACGCAGGTGCGTACGTTAGACAAAATGTCGCAATACCAGATCATGTACTATATATATTGACATACGGAGCCTCTGCATATACGTTGTTTTTCCTCGAATGTGTATAACCGATATCGTTTGCGCTGATTTTGACTATCGCCCCGTAGCCCTACGTAGCAAAGCCCCTACCCTAAACGCAATATAGCTCTGAATTCTCCAGATTCTCTAACGAAATGAAAAGTCTTGCTTTTACCATCGTCTCACATAAACGAACACAGTGAAACGCAGTGAGCAGTTTCACTTTCACCCTTAAGCTATATGACAGCAGTAGCAGTAGTTTTGCAACTAAGATTTCCTCAATAGAACGGCATATGCCAACCAACAGGTCGCCTAAATTGGACGGAGGGGCGACGGCGCTTCACTAGGACCCAACTTCGCCGTTAACTTCGGGTTTTAGGTCTGTGACGGCATTCGTAGGCCAGCTAAGGCCAACATTCGGCGGCTCGCGAACGTGCAACAGCGGGGAACTGCGATCGAGTAAACAAGCGGGATGCAATTGCCTCAACAACTGCTGAAGCAGAAGCGCTTTTGGTATTTCCACGAGAGTGCGGTCGGGTGACAAGCAGGCTCCAGCCTCGAAATTCCTGCGGCTAAAATCTCCTTTTGCTATTGCTGTTGTGGTCCATCCTGCAAATCCTGCGGTGGCTAACCGGGGGGCTTCCTGCTTCGTTGGTACTCTCTCTTCGCATCAGATAAGCGGTTCGCGGGCAAATACGCTCTAGACAGGCAGGGGGTGTCAAATTCCGCCAGCTGGCTGTGTTTCTTTTACTCAGGCACGTCCAGTTAGGGCTTTAAACAAGAAAACTAAAATCAAATAGTACATCATACCGCGAAAAGAGCCATACCAGCGTGGCGATAAATAGACAATTAATAGATATCTATGTCGCCCAAAGGTGCGGATGAGGATAAAGGCTTAAAATGCAAAGGAATCACAGTATAAAAAAAAGAACGATAAAGATATCTACGTCATATTCCGTGAATAGAACGTATATGCGTTATATGGATTAGGCGTTTTGGTAACGATTCAGTTGCTTGGACAGATATAAAAAAAGGTAAACGAGGACGGATGTTTGATGAGCGATTTTTTCTATTTTATATTCATTTGTTTTTATAAAAACAATATATTTATCCAACAACAAAAACGATAGTAGCAGTACCATAAACTAGCTAGAAAAGAACGCTAAAAGGAACCGGGACAGAGAATCGGCTATTGCTAGAGACCTGAACGATAAACAGGAGCGCGACGGTAGCACAAGGCTCAGTCTTTAATACAAGAAAAATTAAACCACTTACTTTAGTAGAAACGTTGAAAATGCACCACGCTTTTTCTCTTTTTTTTTTTTTATTGCCTTCTATTTTCTCTTATCGAGACGGCTCCAGAGTTTCTTCTAGATCGTTAGGTGATTCTCGCAATTTCCCAGTTGAACCATTAAAGCCCCCGACCCTTAGTCTTAGTCTTTTTCTCGCTCTCCTGTTTTCTCACCAACTGTGCTAACTGCCGGTGAGCGAAGGTCCATACTCAGGACCTGTATAGCCGCGGTAGCAACAGTCCTGGTAGAAATACTGAACTGCAGACTTATACGAAAATGGTGTGTAGCCATGCAAACGGTGCATTGCTGTTACCGAAAGCGTATGCGATGGGCAAAAGCGACATAGGAGATAAAAACTCAAAAAAGGAAAATAAGCAAAATTTCTATCCTGAATGTCGTTGTCGCTCCACCCCTTTTCCTCCTAGCTCATACCCTGCTAAATTTAAGAAAGCGAAGTGAACCGTGGTCTCCGACGCTTTACTCAGATGACCGCATAGGGCTTAGCGGTTGCTGTTGACTGCAGTCGCTAAACAGTCGCAGTTGAAAAGAAGAAAAATGCTTGAAAAAAAAAAGAATGAAAATAAGGCGGAAGGAAAGGCGGAGTTAAGGTTTGCCGGATGGCTGGCACTACTCGACAGGAAAATATATTCCGAACATAATCGCCTCCGGGCTCGTAGTGGCGCCAAAAATAGCCGCATGAGGGAACGAAAGCTTGGTGCTTTTTGTGTGCTCTCGTGCGGATGGCGCTTCGGCACCGCAATGCTGTGCAACGCTCGAGGTGTTTAATGTAATCATTACATAACAGCTCACTTTTCGATTCCACTCCGCTCCCCGAGCCTGAGAGGCACATGCGTAAACATTGCCGGGTCCCATCACTCTCTACCGCCGCTGCTTGCTTAAGCCGTCCGTGCTACAGACGAGTCGCAGCTGACGCTTGACCAGGAAAGCTGCAATTGGCTCCAAATAAATGAATGCATTTCATAACCAAATCCTGTAGACATCATGCCTGGTCAGAAGACAAAAAGTGGAATTTCTCTAGCCTCGAAAACGGTGATGTCTGGCGAAAGGGTCAGAGCGGTCGAAAATAAAAAGTTTTTGTTCAGATCAAAATATTTGACTCATTGCCGTTGTTGTAATTGGGTGGCAGAACGGTGGCAATCCCAGGGGTTGTAGCATAAAATGTTTTTGCTTCTGTCGGCGGTCACAGACAGATAAGTACATCTTCTAATTGCCGACTTGTTTTTAGAAGTGAAGCTACGGTGCCCCTGCATAACAATAAGCTGTTGAATATCACAGTGACAGCTAAACAGTGGTCTCACGTCTCAAGTGGCGCTGCTTATGTATTCGCTCTGATCAGAAGACCACTGAACAGGAAATGTAGTGGTAATTGATGCGAGTGCAAGCACTGAAGGAGGCAGAAAAGCAGAAACTCAAAGCACTAACAGATCAGATCAGGCAAGTCGCTAACTCTGCCAAGGACCATTTGCATCTGCAAAGCTAAAGCCATTACTCGTTTTCTTAACTAAGAGGCATACTCTTTCCTAGGAACCCTTCTCGTCAGCCTTTCTATCATTGAACTCAAAAGGAATCCCCTCGAAAGCCTGGTTCCCTTTCATTCAGTATGGGCAAACGTCTTATAGCGGACATTTGTAGAAGTTGGCCCATATTCTGTTGTATCGTTCCTAGTGGCTCTTACTTTCGAGTAAACATACGAACTTTGAAAAAAAACCTTTATTAATCACTTGTTTATCTCAACGGTAGTGTCACTAATTCTATTATTCTACTAAGTAAGGGCTCCGTCTTATGTAGCCATAGTTACACCTTAATTGTTCAATTTTAAATTTCATACACTTGATACCTAGATAGTGTATTTATTAGAAGATTTCTAGAATTTGTCTTTACTATTCCAATTAAATCTAATTCTAAATATTCCAATTAACAAGTTTTAAGTTACGAAAATTATGTTAGATCATAACATATCTCATTTCAGCAAAGTCCGATAAGTCAGTTTCATTAGTCATCTGAGTGGTTTTAGATTGACTCTTTTGTGTGCAGTTTCTAACCATTACATAAGTACATGTATACCGCTGCCACTCGACTATGGTCAAGTAATGTGTAGATAATGCACGCCGCTGGTCAATAAAATCTAATAAAGCAACAACGCTCTTTCAGGCGTGATCGTACCCGCGCAACGTCGACTCCATATAAACGTGTCATGCCCGTACCCCCCCAAAAACCATTAAGCAAGCATTCCTTTTTCTCCCTAGCTCGCTTCGCGCATAGGACAGATGCTCATTTTCATCGAACAAGCAGCACCGGTGTGCAGCGTAATGGAGTAGCTTAGCAACTCCATTACACTGCACTGGAAGACGCCACAACGCTGACACGAAGAAGCATTTCGTTCATCGCGAGGATGGTACCGATAGATCAGGGCCATAACTTCCTCCTTGTCCGAGACATCCAGGTATCTAGCTTGGGGGGGGGGGGGGATTGCAACGAAGTCAACCGGCACAGACCACAGGATCGAATAGAACCTCTGATCTTTGCCATTCGATTGTTGGATTCTGATTATTCGGAGTAGATGGCCTAAGTTGTAGGGAAGCTCGCGCAATAGTCCTGTTCTGATCATCCAAGTCTTGCACGACTCTGATATGGTAAATCCATAGCCTAGGGTGGTGGACTTTACCGGGAGTGACAGGAGATCGCTTGAAAGCCAAAAGATTATTGAATTTGCTTCGCATCAGCTGGGGACAATCAATTCGTTGCGGAAGTGAGGCCGGAAGTGAAAATAGTAAACCAGTTTATGCTGTGGGCATTCTTATTGCGAGCGTTAGTCATATCATATCCAAGAATGGTCAGGCACACAGTTTCAAAGCAATCTAGTGCCTGTTCGACAAATTGAATTTGGCCTGCCTAAAATAAACGTCGTGTCCTGAAATGCTAGACTACATTTGAAACCATAAGAAGTTTATTTTACCAGGTTTCGTTAATTAACTGATGGCACACGTTATTATTTAGTTTCATATTAGTTTAGCCATATTTATGAGGTAATAATAATTGTACGAAGTCGTCCACACCTTCGCCAGTGCGGCTTCAGCTTAATTAGCTCGTTGCGAATTCAGCAGGATTCGTCTTGGTTCGCATTACAAAACTATGCTTAAAAATCTGCACTCTCTACTTTGTACTTTATCTAAAGAGAGATGCATGTATTGACATTTAGGGTCCCCTTGTTTCTGTTGTTCGGTCTGCCGCATTTGCCTTTGGCGCATTGTTAGCCGGCCAACTAAAAAAAGCCTTCTGCCAAATAGTTTTTTTCTCATATCCAGTCGTTAAAGCCGGCGTTAATCAAGTATATAGATGATAGGTTTATATATGCGTCGATGAATACGCTGGAACAAAGCATGGTAGAGTTATCTATAGATTGTCTGTGATAGGTCGATTGTACTAGATTGACAACTGGGCAGTATTTCGAACCCGTGGATGTGAGTCTGTGTCTATGTGTATGGGTAGAAAAGGGTATGGGCATCACTTTCGAATTATCGTTAGCTGCTGAAAATTAAATGACGCTAACGAATAATGCTCTATTACGCTCGATTTTCTGGCCGACTGTGGGACGAAATTCTGTATGATAAGGATGCACAGAAGTTGAACGGTAGCATTTGAAGTTTTAGCTGACTATTGGATTGTAGTAGCCCCAAACGGAAAAGGGGTCGCTTTTAGTGGAAGTTGCAGTGGTCCCTGACATTTGCCGCCGATAGTCAGTCATTCATTTCGCGCCAGCACTTGAGGGGTTCTAGGCATGATGTATAGAAGCACAATAAAGAAGCGCGCCAAGCAGTCATCATTGTTTCGAACGGAAGTGTCGACTGTGACGGCGTTGATAATGTTCATTTTTCAATCTAAACGTTAAAATACGGAATCTCCTGTTTGTATATGGCCCTGTATATATCAAGTCTGACTGCTTGAATCATATAATACGAGTACTTACTGCCATCACATACACTCGCATAAAAAGTAAATTCCATGATTTTTATGGGATTCTGCACTCAGATAAAGCGACACACAATATAATTTTTTTTCCAGCAACACACAGCTTTTCTTCAACACTTAACACGGTAAATATATATATATA